>NW_010555371.1:8496-11194 GCF_000687285.1 Phaethon lepturus | reverse complement strand
AGCAGGAAGGCAGAGAAAGAGCTACCTTCCATTTAATAACACCAAAAATCATGTGAGCCTGTAAACAGAGTGAGCAGAACAAAGTGCATTCTGCAGGTGTGGCATTGCCAGTAACAAAATGGAAATCTACAAGCCACATTTTTTGTGAAAACATTTTAATCATTTTCACACAGCTCTAAAATTAGCCCCAGTGACAGAAAACTAAACTTAGTTAATGTATTTGTAGCTGTAAGGTGCACTGATTTATTTATGAACAGTGAATATTTTATAGATCTGAATGAGTACTGCAAAAAAAGGAGATGAATATTCACTTCAGTTTTAGAAATGGGTTGTTTTGTTTATGCCTTTTCTATGATCACTTTCTATGAACCTTTTAGTGATTGAAATTCGATTCCTTTGAACTGGTATCAAACTGTACTGTCTGAGGGCATTCAAGGATAGTGAATATAAAACAGTCTGAATGAATCACATAAGGACCTGACCACATCCGTCGCAGCTAGGATAAGGCTGCATGCAAATATACAGTCACTAGATTTGGAAACATTTTCTAGCAGACGGCTTGCTTGGTTTTTTCTATTAAAAAATGCTATTTAATGGGCATAAAGCACTTTCAGTAAGGCAGGTTTATTTCTTAAAAATAAAATAATTTCAAGAAAAAATATTTCCGTAAGGCTGAAATATTCTGGTATAACAATTTCAGAATGTAAAGTTTCATTTTTCTAAACTTTAAAATGACTTCACATGTAGAAATGTATTCTCATATATTATTCAAATCAGACACATTGGAAACAAAGCTAATATTTTGATTGACCAAAAAGAATTATTTTTACAAAAGCCAGTTGATATAAATTGAAAAAAAAACCCAAAAAACTGTTCTGCTGGAAATTAAAGATCTCTCAGTTCCTTATTAATCATATTCTGCCAGCATTTGTACACTTCCCAGGAAAAAGAAAAAAAAAAAAGGAAGAAAAATTATAATTTTTTAGGTACAACATTGCTATTCAATGCAATGAAGGTATTATCCATATACATGATGGGCTTGTGTGTGTGGCACATACGAGCCACCCTGTTTCATAACCTGTCATGCTAGAGCAAACCTACCTGCCTACCTGCCTACCAGCCCTTGCTGCGACTCTGCTCCAGTAGGCTTGGGCACAGCCTGAAGTGGAAGCAGCGGGGAGGTCTGTGCCATTGACTGCTGCCCTGGCCAGCTGGCAGTCTTTGGCATCAGGATGGAGTGAACAGCTCGGCAGTAGTGTCCGACCCCCTTTTGCTCAAGTGCCTGTTGTCTTGGGTTTGTTTCTTGCCTACTTAAGGCAAAGAAAATCTTTGCACGATCTCCCCACCGCTGTTTAACAAGGAAGATTTCTAAAATTACTTGCCAGAACCACGATACGTGAGCAAGTTAAAAGTGAAAGGCGCACAGGCTTGCTGTCTGTTAAGAACTATGCGTGCCTGCGACTTATTCATAAGGGGAAAATATTAAAGACTGCAGCCTGCTTTTTAAAATTAAAAATTAAATTGAAGATCCTTGCCTTAGGGTGAGCAGCGGAAGCAGGGAACGATTCTGTATGACAAAGACATGCAGTGTGTCCCCCCGAATCCCGGAGCAGCAGCAGGAGCTGGCTGCAAGATCAGCTGTGCCAAGCAGGCTTTGCCTCTTATCTCACCTCCAGAGAGTTTCTGCACCTCTGAAAGATGCTGACCCTTTGGTAAGGTGATAAGCGATCTAAGATTTCAAGCTTAATTTTTCTCAGTGACTTTTTTTTAAAGTTGTCTACACCATAATTTTCTGTGATGTCCTGATAAGGATACATCATTATGAAAAGAGTAGGCTGGGCTTCCTCAGAGCAGACTTTCAGCTGAATTCCTGTTTATGATAAAAATAGGAAAGGTGCACCACATGTTGACCTTGGCCACTAGCCTTTTAGTAAGTATAATCCAGGCAGGGACACCTTACTAGATATGATCATCAAAAAGTGGATTATGTAGCTGAACTCTGCTCTAACGCTGAAGCATTCAAAATCTATTTGGAAAAGTGTCAGCAATATAGTGGTTTTATCCATGAGAAGCCCCTGGCAGAAGCTTCTGCACACGTTATTATGCTATCACCTGAAACCAATTGCCTGAAACAAACTGAAATAAGTTCTTCCTTAAAACACCTTACTCTGAATTCTCATTAGGTATTTGGACTACTTTA
The DNA here is from genome assembly GCF_000687285.1 of Phaethon lepturus. NCBI lineage: Eukaryota > Metazoa > Chordata > Aves > Phaethontiformes > Phaethontidae > Phaethon > Phaethon lepturus. The sequence goes on along the minus strand of NW_010555371.1, from coordinate 8,994 downwards.
GCAGCTGCATTCAGACTTCCTTACAGAAACAGAAAGATGACTTTGGTTGCTGGGCAGCGGGCTGCATGAGATTTTTGGTTGTTGTTTGTTTGTTTTTTTTCTAGCTGCCCTCTAGTAATGGAACCTTTTCAATTTCCTTAGAAATGACTGACAAATTCCTGTGCATCGCTCTATTTATTTAATTTCTGTAATGTGTCCGTTTATAGGACAAAAGATAAAGTTTTCATATAATGATGCATAACTATGGTCAAGGTTCTCCATTAATTAGAAATAGAAGAGGAACTAATGGCATGTTCACAACATGCAGTGAAATATGTTTAATTAACATGGAGAGGCCTCCAAAAATAGTATCTAACTGAGCTAGCTCCAAAAGCAGTAATATTGCATTTACTTGGCAAACCACTTAAGCTAATTAGCCTTGCAATGAGAGGGAGCTTAGTAGTTGTTATATTGTCTTTCCTCTGCAAACATATTGCTTCTGGGGCCAAGTGAGGGACT
>NW_010555371.1:0-8465 GCF_000687285.1 Phaethon lepturus | reverse complement strand
CCGCTCTTCACCCTGCAAACCTGCTGCCACCCTCCCGCTTGCCTCCCGGGTTGTGCTGCATGCTCCGTTATGGGTGCTGCAGACTCACCTGGCTGCTCTTCGGGTTTTTTGCAGGGGGAAACAAACAGCCCACCCCCCCAAAAAAAGCTCAAAAGTCTGTCTTTCCAGGATTTAGCAGTCAGTAAACAGAGCGAATTCGGTGTTGTCTTGGGCTGACCAGGCTAATACCGTCAAATTCAATGCGTGCTTAGATGTTCAATGTATTATGGGAAAAATACAGCTACATTTGGTCTCACTCAAAAGGCAAATTAACTAATCAGGGCTAGACAAAAAAGATAAATTAGAAAAATACCTGCAAAGAAGAAAAACTGATAGTGTAACGTTATGCACAGTGTATAGGAAAGCCTGAATACTTTGCGCAAAGGTGGAAAAAAAAAAAAGAATTACTTGTTCCAGTGCCACATGATCAAATATCAATAGGCATTTTAAATAAGATGGCATTTGCAGAGTTGTTGAGGCACTTAGCTGGCGAGCAGAAGAGTATCTCAAATAAGGCAGCATAGGACAGCTGAAGCAAAATTCTTAGTAGGAACATGGTAGTAAGTGCCCAGAGAATTGCAGTGTCTTGCTTCTGATGTCCTTAATGTACGGATGTTTCTCCAGAGAGACCGTAAAGGTGTTCCTAGAGCTGTGGCAGCCTATCCCATGTGTGAGAATGTAGGAAGCTTTAAACCTCCAGGTCATCAATAAGTTAGTTTTTAGAAATATATATTGAGGCATTTAAAACTATCATATTAAAATATGCTCTTCAGGAGACTTAATGTGTAAATTAGGGATCTTGGATTGCCATAACAACTCTGGAGCAATAATCATGAATGAATATACAATAGTACCTGTATAACTTATGGATAAATATCTGTAATATCAATGCTTCATATTGTCCATTGAGGGCAGAGGGTTTTTGCTTTGTTTTGGAGTGAATGTGCTTCCTGCTTTGTGTGGAAGCAAGCAACTACAAGTTTTCATTTACAACAGCATTTGCTTTGGAAAAGAGAAAGCACTACAATTTTTACAGTGATCCCAAATTTGAGTAAGTAGCGTATTTAGCTAGCGAGTTAAAGTGTCTTTACTTACGATCTAATCCCTTTGCAAAACAAAGTAATGGGTGTGGATTAAGTTTCTATATAATTTAATATTTTGTGAGAAAGACACAGAGGTGTCATTACCTAGGTAATACATTAAATAATAGAAATTGTACAGAAAAAGATCTATGAATCCTCCAAAGCTTTTTCAGCTGTTGTTTTAAAAGCCTATAGAACAAAATAAAAAAAAAAAAATCTAGTGTTTTTCTTTTTTTTTAAAGGAGAAAATTTGTTTTCATGTACAAGCCTTGTTTGCCAGATTTCACCCTTGAGTGGATTCTTAAAGGCTAGTTATTTTTTTGCCATAGAAATTAGGGCTGAAACTGAACCATTGCAACTCTGGTAGACAACACTATAATAAAGTGAGTAAAATACCTCTAAATATAAGGAGAACTGATTATTGTATTTATTACCATGAGATCAAATCCAGAAATGAAAGTGTTTTTTGTTTTAAAAATATGTGTAAGCTGTTCACTTCTAGTGACTTCATCTCAGAATCCCTTGGGCATGAGAGCTGTGAATCAGTTTGCCTGTGATTTGATGCCAATATTCAGAAAATTACACACTGAAACCTAGAGCCTTGTCTCAAGTATCCAGATCTTCTGCACAAGGGATAAAGAATGAAACTTTTTTAAAAGTGTTTCACAATAGAATGACAGCTGTCACCATTAGTTTGTGGAGATCTCACAGTCTCACTGACACTTGTGAATGACTAACTGCTTGAGACTCCTGATTTATAGAGAAAGAAATAAAATTACTGTAAGAATTTTGAAAACAGAGCCCTTACCCTACCAGAAAGATAATCTGAATAAGACAACAGATTATTTGGGTATATGCATGACAATTTTGAAGGTATTTTTGGCATATCTGTCCCAACTGTGAGCTAATTTTTAGTTTGAATGAGGACATAATCATGGGTTAATTATAATCAGCATACTTCTCTTTTGTAAGTAATGTCTCCTGCATGCATAATTTGCAATACAGCCCAAAAAGTTTTGCTTCAGCAAATGAATTAGAACATAGGGGCAACGTAACTCAGGACTCTTAAAACATCGGCACAGAGAGTTTCACCAGGGTGAGCACAGGCTAACAGAGTATTTCACCCAGCTTCTAGCTCAAACTTTGCAGCACATGTTGACTTTTATGTTACCCCAGATAAGCTGCTACTGATGTCCAATGCACTAGTTTATAGGTAGCTTGCTGGTTTGGGGCAACCTCCAAGCTGGAGGATAGGGAAGCACAGATGCTGTGATAGAAACACTGTTAGTAGGTGGGGGATTTACAGTTTAAAGTTTGGTGGCAATTGTGGCAGAAACAACAGTTCCAGGTGACACACTCCTTGTGAGGAACAAAAATGCACAAAGTGATCTGCATCTCAAGCTCATGAAGGACCTGAGGGCAGTATTGGTAAGCTGCAAGTTACTGGCGAAAGAACACTAGAGCATGCGTTAGAGAAAAATGTGGTTGCTCTTGTTTTCCTCTTCAGACCCTAGGCTGCAAACCAGAAATAACTGATGATAGCAATACTTAGAGAGAGCTTAACATCTTCAAAACACATTGTAAGATATTGGCCATAACTTTCAGCCCTTGGGAGTTTTAGCCAAGTGAAAGCTGAAGAATTTGGCTTTTCAGGCGACTATCCCTACAACACACTCTGAGGCTGTATTTTGCTCTGAAAAAAGCAAGAAGAAACAAAGGAACTGAAGAATGCTGAAACCTTGGCTATACCTTCAAGAGAGAGTTCATTGTTCATTTTGCAACTATCTGTTTCAGTAGTAAAAAGAAAGAAGCCAGGATAACATTACATTGTTAGTGTTCTGGGTTTATAATGAAGTTTTTAAGCTATCGAATAGTGAAGTGAATTGTATCTGAGAAAGAGGTAACAAAAGTACTGTATACAACAAGTAAACACATACCTGCTTGATAAACTTTACTTTGAGCTTTCAAGATCAGATTTTTCTCTATCAGCCTACTTAGAAATCCAAATAGCCAGAAGTTTTTTAAAGGATCACCAGATACAGGTTGCCTGGGTGCTTTGTGTACTGCCACGTATTATGACAGTATATTTCCTCAGCTGACATAGCAATTCACTACTTTTTAATAGTTTGGTTTTTTTTTTATTCTGGATGTGTACGAGTACTGCACAGACCAGTGGCCCTTACAGAGCCTGTCTACCCACCTGTACTTCAAGCTCCTTTAAAATGAACAGAATTGCATTCCAAGTCTTAAGCATACAGAAAAGTGGTAGCGTGGAATACAAAAGGTTAATTTTTTTGCCAATAATTAGTGCTCTTTTTTAACATTGCCTTTTTCTTTAATCTGGTATTAATTCCATCCCTAACCTTGCTCCTGAGATCACTTATTGTCAGTGTAAAACAAGAATCCCTCTTCGTCATCTACACTGTGATCTTTGAATTAAACTATTTGAATGGGGTATGCACGACGTATGGTTCCATAGGGTTTCTTAAAGGAAATTCTCTTAGCAAATATGTCTGTTTCATTTGATTCTGAGGAATAATTGGTTAATGAGGGAATGATTACTTTGTTCAGACATGATTACTGAAGAAATGTTTGGTCCATATGTTGCTGAATAATGGGAAATTCTCCAGTGAAAGGGGACAATGATTAGAAGAAAGAAGATAGCTGGAGAATATATTCCCCAAAGTGTTACACTAGTTTTTGTTAACAAGCCAACTCTAAGGGTAGTGTTTCCCTCGATAGGCACAGAAGTTCAAAATACCTAATCGGTTTAAACTTTTGTTGAAAAAACACTAGGTAATTTTCTTTGTTTTTCTTAGATCAAAGAACTGTAGCTTCCTCTGATAAATGATGTGAGTATCACAGCTGTTTCTCCCCTTTATCGTAATGTTAATTTGTTATTGTTGCCTTGACAGGCATATATTAATACAACTATACGTTAAAACTATCCCATCCCCCTCTGCTGCTTATTAGTTGCATCTTACCATAGGAATTTAGTGGTTTGTGTCTGCAAAATACATGCGGTGTGTATATGTGCATGCACACACATACACACATGCACATTTTAGCTGGTGTGCATTGCAGTGCTTATAGTTAATTAAGAATACTCAAGCGTTTTCATTATCCAGAGTCATTTTCAGTTCCTTATAAAATCCTCTGAGTCTTACTTTACAGCTGAAATCTGGTGTGCTTACTTGCAATCATGAAGTGTCTTTTCTTCCCCCAATAAAAGTGATATATGAAATATCTAATAAAATGTATATGTATATGTGTAGTAACTTCCTTAAAGCAACATTAGCAATCTAGCAGAAGATGCTGGAAACTTCAAAACTGCCAAGTACTAAGGATCCAGTTTAGGAATATACTCAAAGTGATATCTGAATTGAAGCCTGAGAGCAGTCCCACAGACATCTATGGCAGGGAAGACAGGCAAGGAATGGCAGAAGATCAGATGAGGGGTCCACAGATATAGATCACTGAATTTTCAGAAATGCTGGAGTGTCTCCCACTGATTTAAAATGGAACTGAACAGCTCAGTGCTGTTGAAGATGCCTCTGGCACCTAGCTTTGAACATCTGCGGGATACCCTGAAAAGCACCTTGGAGCAAAGTGACTTGCCCAAGGTCATACCACAAATATGTGGCCTCATTTCTAAAGTTGGAGGAATGCTAAGTAATTATTTCATATGAAAAATGTCATAAATCTAAAGTAAGGGGGGAGTTGTCTGTTTCCTTTTGGTCCAGTTAACTCTTTTATCGGATCTGACTTTAGACAATGAATATCCAAAATTATACTTCATCAGTTCTGCTGGAAAATATCTTGTTTCATTTTCTGTAAAAAAGTAGTCTGTATTTGCCAGTGAAATCCCCAGGTAGTTAGCTTTCAAACCGTTGAAAATAAATGTTGTAAAGGAAACATCTGTTCACCACTATTATTTTATAATAACATTAATTGGCAGATGTCTTTAGATGACAAAGCAAAATGTATCAGTTCTGCTTTGTTCTTTTCCACTGATCTGAACTTGTGGTCATTGAAAAGTACTTACCTAAAAGACTGTCTCAGCATAAGCAATAATTCACCAAGTTTAGGAACGTGAGATTTTTCCATGCAGAAAAGTATGAATCATAAAGGCTAACTGCCCACTGAAAAAATGTTAATGCATTGTCCAAAAACATACTTGTGTGGACAAAGTTACCCTCTCCACTGGCAGGACTGGTACTTCAATCTACATATAGTTTGCACAGAAATACTGTGCCAATTCAATTACTGTCTGATTAATGAAGTGTAGCAGGTTTATTTCAGGGGTCTAGCTAGCTATTAATTAGCATATTGGGGCCTATACTCTACTGTTTTGCCCTGATATGCTTTGAAAAATCCCAATGCAATTAAATAAACTCTAATATGCTTTAAATAGTTACTTGAGAAAACACATTCAGATTTTTTTAAAACCCTTGTGGGATTTTTAAGCACATCCAGATTTATTGTAAAGCATCTGAAGTTCTTTGTAAACACTATTGTTGCATTGGTTTGTGCTGTTCAGCAAAATAGCACTCGCCTTGCTTTAGGAGAAGACTTCTTCTAACACGAGAAGCTGGCGGTGTTTCCTTAGGGTGCATTGCACCAAATAATGAGGATGCTGCTGCCCCCAAAACCCACTGAAGCTGCTTGCACTTTTCAGTGGTCTGCTTAGTCTTTACTGGATTTCTTCACTTCTACCGTCATTTCTTTTTTTTTTAAGGAGATCAGTGCTAACATAGGGTGGAAAACTGGAAAGCTCGTTAGCATAGTGTTTGAGGTCAGGCAGTGAAGAGTAGGAAACACCACGTTGCCTTAACTAGAAGTAGCTGAACTCTTTCTACCCTGGACAGTAGCACAGAGTGCTAATAAATGCACCATATGTTCCTCAGGTCAGAGGGACTGTCTGAGCAGGCACATTTCAGCGCATACTGATCACAAGTGGGCTGGAGAGATGTTTTATTCAGAGCATTAACTATTGAGCATTCGTGCATTCTGGGAGACAGAGGAAAGGTCCCTTATTTATAGATTTTAGTAGTCCACCAACTTTAAATTCTTTCAAGGGTGTCCTGTGTGTCACAACTGAATCACTCAGTCCTGTATCCCATGCACTGCACAGTCCAGAACTACATTTATGCTCTTGCCTTCACCAATCCCTTCTCTTTTGCCTCCCCCAACCTCTTCCTCCCACCTACTTTATCCAGACCTCAAATAGCTCTCAATTTTTAGTCTGCTTTAACACTTATACGCCAGTAAAATCCCTTATCCCCCTTTTTCCTACAAATATCAAATTAAAACACATTTTGCTCAGGAGGCTGTCTTTTGTCTGCTTACTTACCAGCGATGCATGCTCCATTGCCTTGTGTTTGCTCTTGCCTGGGTTAAATCCTGCGCTCTTAAAGGAGCCTTTTTGCCTCTGGAGAAGTCCATGGAGCTTCGCCATCTTCCTCAGTCGCAACAAATCTTGACTGTTAGGGTCCAGTCTAGTCTTTGTAAGGTTGTACAAAAGGTTCGGGGCATTTACAGTTTACCTACACAAAAATTAAATAAACTACTCATGTTCTCTCAGTCACAGCAAAGATTACTAACAGTTCTTTTGCAAAACAAGGCTTACATGAGGAGCCTCCATATTACATCTGCCACTGTTCCCCCTACAGTAGCTAAAATACACATTGAGGTGTCATTTTGCATGGAGCCACACTTGTGTTATTGCAATGCACCGTTTCGCATGGAGCAGGCAGCTGACAGACAGCCGTTTCCTTCCCGCTCCAGTTCAAGGAGAAGCTGCAGTGAGTTTACACCCAGCTACATATTCGTGCCCTCACGCTGCCCCCCTGGGCTGTGCTGCTACGGTGGTTTGTGGAGCCACAATCAAGTAAACTTGTAGAAAGAAGCTACGGAAAGGAAGGCGCCGTTGCAGATCCTGCCTCTGAGAGAAAACCAAAAGGCAAGGTGAAGAAAAGCCACCTCCCAGCTCCCCAGCTCCCCGGCCCGTCGGCGGCAGATCAGCACACTGAAACCCAGAGCACAGAGCAGCCCCACAGCCGCTTCCAAAGGGCTCGTGCCGCAGCGAGACAGGGTCTCTCTTGTCTTTCCTGTCTTATCTTTTTTTTTTTTTTTGCCAATTTTCACTCACAGAGTCCTTGTATACATACAGTCCTAAAATCCACCTGGCAAATAGCTTTCTGTGTATTTTTGTGACTGATGGAGGCCTTGATCCCTCAGATGACTCAAGTGCACGCGGAACTGCATGCACCTGCAGAGTGCCTTTGAATCGATGGAGAGATTCATGCGCTTAAATCCAGGCGCATGTTTCATTACCTGGCTGAAACATGGCCGAAAGCCATTCACTTACCATTAGGGCTGTTTTCTTTTATAAATAGCATTATTAACTTCCTGCCTTTGCTATTTGTATGCAAAATATAGTATACATATTTTGCATAACTGAAGCTAACTACAAGGTCATAATGGTGCTTTAAATGGGTGTGAAGAACTAAATAACCTGGGTTTAGTGATGGTTTCTATGAGTGATTCTTAAACGATTGACTGACAGCTTGTTCTATGTGGTGTGAGTTGACCCTGGCTGGACACCAGGTGCCCCCCAAGCCGCTGTTCTATGTGGTGTGAGTTGACCCTGGCTGGCCCCCGGGTCCCCCCAAAGCCGCTCTGTCACTGCCCTCCTCGGCTGGGCAGGGGGAGAATGTAAGGGCAGGCTCGTGGGTGGAGGTAAGGGCAGGGAGAGATCACTCAGCAGTTACCGTCACCGGCAAAACAGAATCAACTTCGGGAAAGTAGTTTAGTTTATTACCAATCAAATCAGAGTAGGATAATGAGAAATAAAAACTAAATTTTAGAACATCTTCCTCCCCACTCCTCCCTTCTTCCTAAGCTCAACTTCACTTCTGATTTCTCTACCTCCTCTCACCACAGCAGCTCAGGGAGATGGGGGTTGTGGTCTCTTAACAGAATCATAGAATCACAGAATCGTTTGGGTTGGAAGAGACCTTAAAGATCATCTAATTCCAACCCCACTGCTGTGTTTCAACTAGATCAGGGTGCTCAGAGCCCCAACCAACCTGACCTTGAATGTTTCCAGGGATGGGGCATCCGCCACCTCTCTGGGCAACCTGTTCCAGTGCCTCACCACCCTCATTGGGAAAAATTTCTTCCTTATATCTAATCTAAATCTACCCTCTTTCAGTTTAAAGCCATTGCCCCTTGACCTATAACTACATGCCCTTGTAAAAAGCCTCTCTCCAGCTTTCTTGTAGGCCCCTTTAGGTACTGGCAGGCTGCTCTAAGGTCTCCTCAGAGCCTTCTCTTCTCCAG
>NW_010555370.1:35633-48807 GCF_000687285.1 Phaethon lepturus | reverse complement strand
CCTGTAGCATTGCATGGGGTTGTTGTGACCCTATGATCCTGTCCTGACCTAGTGCAGGACCCGGCACTTGGCCTTATTAAACCTCACACAGTTGACCTCTGCCCATCGATCCAGCCTGTCCAGATCCCTCTGCAGAGCCCTCCTACCCTCCAGCAGATCAACACTCCCACAAAACTTGGTGTCATCTGCAAACCTACTGAGGGAGCACTCAATCCTGTCATCCACATCATCAATAAAGACATTAAACAAGACCAGCCCCAGAACCGAGCCCTGGGGAACACCGCTTGTGACCGGCCACCAGCTGTATTTAACACCATTCACCACAACTCTCTGGCCTCGCCCATCCAGCCAGTTCCTCACCCAGCGAAGAGTGCACCTTCCCTAAGGCACTCTTCGTCTAAGCCACGAGCCACCAGTTTCTCCAGGAGAATGCTGTGGGAGACGCTGTCAAAGGCTTTACTAAAGCCCAAGTAGACAACGTCCACAGCCTTTCCCTCATCCACTAGGTGGGTCACCTGATCATAGAAGGAGATCAGGTTGGTCAAGCAGGACTTGCCTTTCATGAACCTGTGCTGGCTGGGCCTGATCACCTGGTTGTTCCGCACATGCCCTGTGAGTGCCCTCAGGATGAACCTCTCCATAATCTTCCCTGGTACAGAGGTCAGGCTGACAGGTCTGTAGTTCCCGGGATCCTCCTTCTGGCCCTTCTTCTAGATGGCCGTCACATTGGCAAACCTCCAATCATTTCACCTTCCAGCTGGTGATTTTAGATAGCTCCATTTGTGGAAGAAGAGTCCAATCAGCAAGGCTCCTTGCTGAAGTCTTGCAGTTTACAGGGAACAAGCTCTGCACAGCAGTGTGTTGTAATTTCAGGTGAACAGGACGCAGGCAAGGCTCTTCAGGCCTTTCTTTGGGTGGCAGGGACAATGTGGGCTCAAGCACAGCCACAAGCCTCAGTCCCAATCATACTTGTGGGGAAAAAAATATGCCGAGAATAAATGAGATCCCATCTCACCTCCTCATTCAAAATGATTTTCAGTGAGGTCCATCCAATACACATGAGTCTTTATTACCTACTAGGTCATACATGGAGTCAAAATCCAGGTCAAGCATGGAGTCACCTCTACTCATTATACAAAGTTTTGTTCCTGGCAGGAAGGCCAAATGTTTGGTGTGTTTTCTAACTTACAAGTAGGAAGGACAGAGTTATGGGTTATCCATTGCTGAGGTGTGGAAGGCAAGTAGAGAAGGGAGAAGAAAGGAGAGCAGACCTGCTCTACTGGGGGAGGAGTAGCATATTTTAAAGAATGTAGGCCTCTCTCTTACTAAACAAGAGTTGCTAAGATGGTATGTTCTTGCTAATTTACCTCTTTTCTGTCCCTTGGTGTCTCTGCATCTGTTTTGACTAGCCTTGCACTGTGTGTGCACAGAGGTCCTGATTTTGTGTGTCATCTCAGAAACCAGAGCCACTAATGGATGCAGCATCAAGCTCAGATGATTTATGCTGGAGAATAAAGTCTTGCAACTACCGATGCAAGTGAAAGAGCTCTTCAGAGGCTGTGCAGAGGCTCTGCAAGGCATAGCAGGCTATATTTTTTCTTCCCTGTACTGGGAATCTATTGATATCCAGTCTGTCCCACAAACTTCACCAAAGTTTGGGCAGGCAAGCCAACACACCTTCAAAGTCAGTACAGCAGGAGGTCACCACTAGGTAACCTTTCATATGCCCCTTGCTGATCCAGGAGGGTTTCATGGCCCAAGGTAGTGGTGTGAAGGCAGCAAGACCGCTCTGACCCTTGGATGTTGTGTCCTTGTTGTGGGGAGAATGGTGCAAGCCATCTCCTGTCAGTAGACTCCCAAGCTGTGTGGTTACAAGGACTTGCATGTTGAGAGAGTAGAAACCATTTTTATTGACTAAATGCAGGAGCATTTAATTTGTCTTGCATATAATTTATTATATGTTGTAACTGAAGGGAATCAATTCTGTCTGTGATCATTAAACAAACCCTCTGGAAATGTGTTCTAGAAACCATTTCAGGCACCAAATTTGTGTATGCTCACACTGCCATAGCACTAGTGAATTAATACCAACCATATTTTAAGGTCATAGCTAGCCATTAAGTATGTTTTTACAAGTTTTTATGTCAGTGTTTGCAAATATTTTAAAGTTGTCATTGGAGCATGGCGTTCCACAAACCGTTAGCTCAATAAAGTCATAGGCCTAGCACAAAACTAGAGCCAAGATATACAGCAAGGTGGTGAAACACAGTATCATCAGCAAGCAAATGAGGGCAAGAAAAACACTAAAAAAACCCAGCTGCGTGAACATAGTTTGAAATAAAAAATAATTTAAAGAAATATAGAATTCATCTTAGAAGTTAAGGGATTTTATATTTATTGTTGTTGTGTTTGGCAATGCTTTTTCAGGGTGTGCTCCTATAACTTTAGAAGATTCTCAAAGAATTAACTCTAAACATGATGTCAGAAGTATACAAAATGTACTGTTTCCAAGCTTAGATAATGATAACGTAAAAAAATCCAAAATGGGAAGTTGAAGTGTTTATCATAGAATCATAGAATGGTTTGGGTTGAAAGGGACCTTAAACATCATCTAGTTCCAAACCCCCTGCCATTGGCAGGGACACCTTCCACTAGGCCAGGTTGCTCAAAGCCCCATGCAACAAACATTATGTTTGTAAGTGAGTGAACTTCCTAGGAAGCTAATGCTGGCACATTATTTATTCATAATGTTTTCTAACGATGACATTAGGTTTAAAATGAGCTTTCTGTTTTTCCCTCCAAAGAGGTTCATTATTTAATAAACCTCTTTTATTACGTTTATTTTCCAATTCTGACCCTTGCTACCCAACATAAGTCTCTGATGGTTTGCATGGGGGTAAACCTAACTGCTAAGCTGCAATGCAAGTTTTTCACGCTGTGGAAGCTCTTCAGGCAACAGACAATTTGTCAGAGCTAAAGAGCACTCTGATGTGAATATCACTTATGTGATTGTTCTATTTTAAACAGAGTTGGGTCTCAGAAGGTGCTTTCCACAGAATTTTCAATTTCTAATTCTGCCAGTTGGAACATGTTACATAGAAACTCTCTTAAAATTGAAATAAACTATTAAGAGTGTTGAAGAATGCTTCGGTGCAACTACCAAGTTTTCAAGATTGTAATAGTGTTTTATTATTTGTACTACAGCATTGCTTACAAGTCTTGGCACAGTTTGAAGCAGCACTGCATGAAGACTTCTTCAAGGCCAAACTAAAAAGTTTGTTCTTTCAAAAATATTACAGTCAAAAACATGGACAAAAAATGAGAGAAAATAAATACTTTCTCTTTTTTACTTACAGGAATCTGAGGCAAGCAAAGAAACAAGATAAATGTATTTAAAAATACTGGAGATGCAGTGATCTGTGTAGTAGTTATTTCATGTGTTTAAGGTCAATTATAAGGAGCAGTTGCAAGTTAAATGGGGTGGAAGACATGACCTTTCTTAGCCTACCTTCTGCTGCCCTTGATTGCCTTCCCCAGCCTCCTACACAGAGGCTTGCTGTCCCTTCAGATCTCGTGGTGTCTTCTTGTGTCACTGCTCCTGAAGTGGTTTCTGTCAAAAGAATCTGATTTACCTTAAACACTGCTGTGCAGGTTTATAAAACACACCCTTCTGACAGGACGAGCAGAGGAATTAATTGTACATGCAGTTATGCTGCTGCAAGGTGATTGTAACTTCCATGGAGACAGCTGATGAGTAGTTTGAGATCGGCTCGGAGCAATGCTCTTTCCAGATACCTGCAGCCAAAACAGCATGTCTTGCCCGTGCTTAAAATCCGTGAACATGGGCTGCCCCCCGAAGCAGGCGGGTGCTAGAGGAGGTATTCAGAAAATGGGAAGTCAGGTTGATGTGACAGGAGTCTGAGTATACAAGACTCCCAAACGGACTTAAAGAGCATTAATGTATTGTCAAGTAAGGTAGTGAGATGAAAAGCAAATAATAATGAAGACAAAGACTGCAAAAGCACAGAGAAGGGTTTGAGAAGGGCCGTTAGCAACAAAACCTCTGCTGGAAGCACCAGAGACCGAGTAGAATACGCATGAGCCACAGATCTGGTATGCAAAGCGTGTCCTGGAGTTCAAGTCCTGATTTGAAATTCCTTCCACCTCCTCCGATACAGGATGATTACAATGTTTTTTTCCACTCAAGATGGATGTAAGCATTGCTCTGGAAGCCAAATTCTGTCCCCAAAGCAGGGAACTATCTGTATTTAGCTCTTCCAGGCCTAACTGTACTTGCCAGCGACTTTAAAGTTTGCATCTCTTTTTCAGCCTACTGAGTCCAGTTTTGTAATCCACTTTGCACTTTCCTACCTCTCTATGTGTCACTGCTCCTCTGTTTAAAGAGAAACACATAATGCCTTTGGTTTTCATTTTGTGAAATATTTTTTATGAGAAATATCTTGTCCCTCTTCTCCAATCCCCTCCCCCCCTACCTACTAATCCTCTGTATTTTTTTCTCCAGATGTTTCAACCTGCAAATCAGCAGCTCTTGAAAGCAGGCTTCTTGTTCTGTTATCGCAGCGTGAAAATGTCTGCTGAGGTATTTGACACCCAGATACCACCTCCAGAGTGGCTAGCCAGTCCACTGGGGTGCTTTTAAAAAGTGCGATAATGAATCAGATTCTCAGAGCCAGAGTGCTCTGCAAATCTTGCTGCTCTAAATCTCTCAAATTGAATGCTCCGAAGTCAGAGATATATGCAGTCAGGAATCATTTCTGTAAAGCTTCTCAACATCACAGTGTCCTCCAGTGGGTTCCTAGATCAAATATTCTTGTTTAACTAGTCAGAACGAAGGAAAATTAGTCAGGGATAACGCAAAAGAAAAAGTAAGAAAGAGGAATAACAAGCATGAACAGTTCTCTCATTAGTCTTCCTCTCAAAAAAAGAATGCACACAAGATGGATAGCAAAGATACCCAGAGAAGAACCACAGACTCCTTCCTTTTACACCTCTTCCTGGGGAGAAATAAGGAAGCTCTTTGTCATCCCTGTCACCCAGGTCTTTAACATTCTGGTCCTGCAAGCACTTAGAAATTTATTCATAGCCTAGGATATCTTGTCCAGAATCCAAACTTATAGTGAGTGATTTACCCAAAAACCTCTATTTAACAGATTTTTCAAAAACAAAACAATTTTTGACACTTTAATTAAATAGAACTGAGATTAAATTAAAAAAGGAATCTCATTTCCCTTGCATGAAACGTGGTGGCAGTTGGAAAGTGTAACCCAGCATTGCTCCATGCGAGCATTGCTCAGTGTACACGCAGAGCATCTGTGTGAGGTTATTAAATACAATCAGGAGGCCTCACAATATTTTAGGGACACAGCATTAAATTTAAACATAAAAGTGGTAATTAAACTGGGATTTCAGCTGAGTATTATGCATTATAGCAATCTGATAACTGCAAAAGTATTTAAGGAAATTAATATACTTTCAGCTTAACAAAAACCTCTTTGGACTACATTGCAAAGTGCAGTGTTATTCCCCCCTTTTTATTCTCTATTCTTTGCAATACTTGTTTAGAAATGGAAAAATCCCACTAATAGGGTTTCTGAAATCAAATGCAGACAACAGTCTTGTGGGACACTAAGAAATATATTATGGGCGCCTACTATGAGTGAGTAATTTAATCATTAAAATTAGCACTTCCCATGGTCTGTACCAAGATTTGGTACTTCTGGGTGTAGCCTGGGCCCAGTTCATGGACTGAGCACCACTTTCTGGCCAGACTGATACTGCAGAGTTGGTCCTCCCTACTGTATTTTCACATACAGTGTGTTATCCAAACTTGTATCTATTTACCACTGTTTTGGGTCAAATCCAAGTGACTTTTTTTCTTCTTTTCTTTCCCTGCTGAAATTAAAAACTAAAGCAGGTGAATAATAAGTTTGGTTTAACCGAATTACTTCTTTTCCCTTTAGTGAAATGTTTAATTTTGTTTTAGATTTCCTTTGTACCTTTTTTTTTACTATTCTGCCTGGGGAACTTTCAGACTTAATCATGAGACTATTACATTTGGAATACCTGAGGAAAAAGCATTTTGCAAATTCATTTGTTTTGATTTTCTTAGTCACAGCCATTTACTGATAGATTTAGTTTTGCTCAGATTGCATTTGTCCGGATCTAGTCTCATGTGCATTGTCTACTCTAGCTTTTAATGACTCAAGAGTCAGGATTTCCAGTGGGGCCACTGGTATCTGTCATGTCAAAAAATAAAGGCTCATAACATGAAAGTGGTTGCAGAAACAAGCTGAAGAGGAACCCTCTAGCTGAGCCTTGCTGATTTCAGTGACATCCAGGTTGTCCAAGTTGGTGGTCCACCCAATGTTTTTCAAGAGCTGCACACCATGATCTTCTGGCAGTCACATGCCTGGATCTATGTGTGCACAGGGTGTGCACAGACTGTGGGACCTCCCATTCTTGGGACATGAGTTGTGCAGCAGATGCATGGTCCCATGCATGGTTCCTGGTTGAGGATACACCTTGTGAACTCCTGAGAGAGGGAGGGGGCTCCTAGTCACCATTTAATAAAGCCTGCTCCTAGTGGATCTTTTTCCAAAGGACAGCATGGTCAGGGAAATGGCTACATATTAAATAATGAAATGTTCTGGGGTGCCACATACCCACTCCTGACTCTCATTTTTCCCAACAGCACCTCTGTCCTTTTTCTCATCACATGCACAAGCATGCTCTGAGCCAAGGGAATTGTCTGCCAGCTCTTTGCCCAGATATGCAGGTGCCAGACTACCTATGGTCTATGGGAGGAAGAGGAGGACTGCGACTGAGCATCCCAAGCCCATGTCTACATGACTGAGCAAAAGTGTTGCTTCAGATCAGTAGGGAGAAATCATATGTATTGCATAACGGGGAGAAAGGCTGGTCCTACAAGAGCGAATAGGGACTGGAGCCGGCTCAGGTGCTGTCCCTCCTTGCAGGAACACCCCTCTTTTCAGAGACCTCTGATACATCATTTGCAGCCTACTTGGGTTCTTTCCAATATAAAATGCAGACACAACTCCATAAATCTCATATGTTCTGATTATAAAGCCAGTTTCAAAAGTTCCCATTTATTAATATCACTAAAACCTCATAAAATATTTAGGCATAAGTTATCCTTTTAGTGCTGTGAAGAATTATTAGTTTTGATGCCTACAAATCTGCAAGGTATTTTCTCCAAGCCTTAAAGAAAGGAAAAGGAAAAGAATCTTTCACTGAACCCACATTTGTGAAGGTCAGGTTAAATACCCCCAGGCTTTTCAGCTAGTATGTACCCAGGCAAAAGCTTTTCATTCAGTACACTTTCAGTGACAAGACCTTGCATTTAACCCTTTTCTTCGCCGAGGTTGTCCCTGCTCCCTTCATTTTCTCTGTCCAGACTTCCATGGCTGCCCCTTAAGCACAACTCCACAGGAGATTTATTTTCCAGTCGCTAGTTCATGACGTTCATACAGGGAAAGAAAATTAATCAAGCCCAAACAGTGGTATGCAGAAGTCATGCTTAGGGATAAATTGCAGTTCCTGGATGTGAGAGGACAAACTGCTAGATTCGGCCAGAACCAGAGCAAGAAGGTGACAGCAGTGACAGTGCCAAGAGGGATGTCCAGGCCACACAGGTGGCAAAGAGTGGGTATGTGAGAAACACCCAAACCCTGCAGGTCATTGGAGGGGTACTGGGGTCTTTTGGGCAGTAGAGCTGGGTGAGACCAACAGCAGTGCCAACAGGTGACCATGTCAGCAATGCCATGCAAGGCCAAGATTACCCAGTTAAATGAGTCAAAAAAAGAGAGTTTGGGTGTGGGTGTGGCAGAACTGGCACCAAGGGAGGAAAGGGCTTCAGACGCAAGTTGTGTAACTGGGGAGGCTGGAGTCTGGGAAGGCAGGTACAAGTGGCAAAAGGAGGGCCAAGAACCAGGATGGGTCAGGCTGGATGAGGCTCTGAGCAACCTGGTCTAGTTGAAGATGTCCCGGCTCATTGCAGGGCAGGGTTGGAGTAGATGTCCTTTAAAGGTCCCATCCACCCTAAATGATTCTATATAATTCTATGATTCTATGAAAGAGATGACAAGATGTGCAAATCGTATGACGGGTGCCGTCTGGGCGATGTGCCAGGCAGCCCCGTGTTTGCTGGTGGCGGCTGGAGCAGGACAGCCACCCAAACCTGCTGTCCTGACCGTGCCGCGAGGGCTGGGCTGCAGCTGCGGTGGGAGCAGGTGGGTGCCCTCCCTCGCTGGTGAGGGGACAGACAGACACGAACAGAGGGGAACAGGCACGGACAGGCAGATCGAGCATCCTGGTATCACCATGTTAGCGCTCATTTCGGGCCTGACAGCATTGGCGACTCCCTGCCATTTTGCAGTACCTTCCCGTCACAATTTCTCCTCACACAGCCATGAAACTGGCTCTTGTTTCACAGCCAAATGTATCTCACTTAAACTTCCTGGATGCTTTTTTACCATTATCAAAAGGTTAAAAATTCCTTCTCCCTTTTCTTTGCCACCCGCCTTGCCTGGTAGCAGATGTTTTTGAATGTATAAGGGTTAGCTTTGTATTTAATGGAATAAAGAGGTGAAGGTACAAACACAGGCCTGTTGTTATACTGCGCTGAACGGTGAAACAAAGCTTGGGGTTTGAATACAGGAAGCTCAGTCCTTGAACACCACTGAAATACTGTAAATCTTTTATTACAGGTACGGAAAAGAATAAAAAGAGATTAATTCCATCGATGCTTTATGTAGCTCTTTTATTCAGTCTTCCTTTCTTGCCTTCAGCTAAAGGAAGTTTTTGTAGGAAAAAAATGTCCTTATTTGACCGTCTTTTTGACAACACTAAGCCTGGAAATTACTAGACTTTTTGGAGAAAAGTCCAAAGGTTAACTGAAATGGGTTGATTTTCCTGTAATATCCTGCTTCCTTCAAGACAAAAGGAGGCAAACATACACAAAAGGGCAGAGAAGATAGTCATGACATAAAGCAGCTTTCTTCTCTCATGCAGTTTCTTTATAATTTTGCTGTTGGAGAAATACAGGTTCTGCACCCTGTTTTACTTGCACCTCATGCTAACATCAAGTGTTGAATTGCTTAGCCACTGCTTCTAGCTTCTCCTCTGGTCCAAGGCTCACAACAATTTTGCAAAAGGTGCAATGTTAGCTGGCTAAGGTATAATTATTCCTTTTTTCTTTTTCCAACAGAAAGAAGCTGGAGAGAGGAGGAGGCAGGAAGAAGAAATAAAGTGAGGAGAAAAAAGAATTATAGCAATATACAGGTAGGAGAGGCTTTAGACAGTCAGCTAATACATCCAACTGTCCTGACATCACTCAAATACACTTAGGCCATCTCTTATCTTTTATTAGGGTAAGGAACTGAGAAATGTGAACATGCACAAGTCTATGGGACCTGACGAGATGTATCCCAGAGTCCTGAAGAAATTGGCTGATGTAGTTGCCAAGCCACTCTCCATGATATATGAAATGTCCTGGCAGTCAGGGGAAGTCCCGGGTGGCTGGAAAAAGGGAAACATTGCACACATTTTTAAAAAGGGTAGCAAAGAGGACCCTGGGAACTACTGACCTGTCAACCTCACCACTGTGCCTGGGAAGATCATGGAGCAGATCCTCCTAGAAGCTGTGCTAAGGCACATGGAGGACAGGGAGGTGGTTCAAGACAGCCAGCATGGCTTCACCAAAGGCAAGTCCTGCCTGACCAACCTCATGGCCTTCTAGGATGGAGTGACCACATGAGTGGACAAGGGAAGAACTACGGATGTCATCTGTCTGGACTTCTGTAAGGCCTTTGACACAGTCCCCGACAACATCCTTCTTTCTCAGTTGGAGAGAGATGGATCTGACGGGTAGACTGTTGGGTGGATGAAGAATTGGTTGGATGGTTGCATCCAGAGGGTAGTGGTCAATGGCTCAATGTCTGGATGGAGATCTGCAGTGACTAGTGGTGTCCCTCAGAGGTCCATATTGGGACCAGTACTGTTCAATATATTCATCAATGACATAGTGGGATCAAGTGCATCCTCAGCAAATTTGAAGATGACACCAAGCTGAGTGGTGCAGTTGACACACCTGAGGGATGGGGTGCCATCCAGAAGGACCTGGACAGGCTTGAGGAATGGGCTTGTATGAACATTACAAGGTTCAACAAGGCTAAGTGCAGGGTCCTGCACCTGGGTTGGGGCAACCCCCATTATCAGTACAGGATGATGGGATTGAGAGCAGCCCTGCCGAGAAGGACTTGGGGGTACTGGGGGTTGAAAAGCTGGACAGGAGCCAGCAGTGTGCGCTCACAGCCCAGAAGGCCAACCGTGTCCTGGGCTGCATCCAAAGCAGCATGGCCAGCAGGTTGAGGGAGGTGATTCTGCCCCTCTACGCTGCTCTGGTGAGACCCCACCTGCATCCAGCTCTGGAGCCCTCAGCACAGGTAAGACATGGACTTGCTGGAACAGGTCCAGGGGAGGGCAACAAAAATGCTCAGAGGAATGGAACACCTCTCCTGTGAGGACAGGCTGAGCGAATTGGGGTTGTTCAGCCTGGAGAAGAGAAGGCTCTGGGAAGGCCTTATTGCAGCCTTTGAGTACTTCAAGGGGGCTTATAAGAAAGATGGAGACAGACTTTTTAGCGAGGCCTGTAGCGATAAGACAAGGGGTAATGGTTTTAAACAAAAAGAGGGTAGGTTTAGACTAGATTTAAGGAAGAAATTTTTCACAGTGAGGGTGGTGAAACACTGGCACAGGTTGTCCAGAGAGGTGGTAGTTGCCCCATGGCTAGAAACATTCAAGGTCAGGTTGGCCGGGGCCCTGAGCAACCTGTTGTAGTTGAAGATGTCCCTGCTCATTGCAGGGAGGTTGGACTAGGTGACCTTTAAAAGTCCCTACCAACCCAGAGAGTCTATGATTCTGTGATTCATCCAGTTGTGCCTTGGAAATCCCCAAGGACACAGAGCTCTGGGGCATTGTCAGGGTTCAGGCCTGTCTGCTTGAGCCTTGTCCAAACCTTTGTTGCCTATGGGTTTAGAGGAGTAATGATTCTGAAAAGTCTGATGACATGCAAAAGAGACCTTCAGCACATAAAAACTTCTTTGAGGATGTGAGCTATGGAATCTTGCCTAAGTCCCATTTAAAACAGTGTTCCCAACAGCTCTTGTCTTCCATATGCACATCCCAAACAATGCTTGGATCATCACCAAGGTTTTCGGGGGTTCCTTGAGTCCTGTAAACCTAGACTGAGATATCCAGATCCTTAATGCCGTTTCACAGATCAGATGAGATCCATGTTTCTCCACCTCGAGAAACATTGCCCTAGCTAAATACACCTTTTGTGTATTTGTTACTATATGTTTCAGATACTGCAGGGAACCTTTTTATTTTGCTCTCTTACATTCAGTAACTAGAGCACACAGTCATGATTGGTATCTTTTTGAGACAAAAATGACTTAAAGGAATGTGCATCAACTCTAATAACAGCAATTCAAACCTTCACTTTCTATATACTGCAATAACAAATTTTGTTTACTTGCTTTGATAACATTATATGGCACACAAATGTCTCTATTTTTATGTTTATAGACACATTTTTCCTCCTCATATCACTGTCAGTTGTCTGTATGCTCTTGAAGTGGTACTCCTTTCAAACCCAATCATTACCAGAATGACTTGCTTCCACTTGGTGAAAAGAGAACCTTTCCAAGTACTTTCCACTGACACTTAATTTAACAGGCAAGATGCAGATGTAGGCGGGAAAATCTCTTTCCTTTTGAAATGCAATCCTGCCATGTGATGCCCCAGAAAGGAGGATCCATCACCATCCCTGATAATTCATGTACAGAGTGAGCAGAAAAGCAGAAAGCACCTTTACCTCTTGACCACTAGAATTATTTTCAAATTTCTTAATTATGGTGTTCCAGACATTCTGGGTCCGGCCCTAAAATATTTACTGACATAAAGAACAGTTTTGGCTCCTGTAATATTTCAAGACGGGCTAGTTTGGCAATGAACCTCTTTCATGCTGAGTTCCCTGAAGCCAGATGGGAGTACTAGTTCCCATTTCCACAGTTTTGCCTTTAATAAAGCTTTCCATATGCAGTTGAGTTATTGCTGCCAAAACTTCACCTTGACACAGCCTTGACATAGCTTTAACTCAGAGCAAAAATCAAGCAAATCAACCAGGCTAACTCTCTTGATACAAAACCTGCCTTGTGAGTGCTTTTCCCAGGTGCAAACAGGTTTTTACAGCCCCATGGTGCCATTTCTGAGCAGAGCTCCGCTCACTATTGCGAACTCAGGCAGATGGGGTGGCTGGTAAAAGGCTGTGCATTTCTCAGCTGGTCTTTGATGAGGGTAAGGTCTAAGTCTGTAAAATGAAGATTGTTGAATCGCAGCGTTCCCTTTGCTTGGAACGACTGAATGGAAATGCGATGATTTATGCACTCATCAGCATTCTTCATGCCTTCACTTGTTGCAAACACTGTCAGCTGCGTTTAAACATATTTACTTACTTGTGTATTTAGGAGTCCTCAGGCAGGAGAATAAGGTAAATGGTTTTCTCCTGCCATTTAAGGTACTCCTCTAATTTTGCCTAATTGACTTAATTAAAATTATTACCATAAAATGATTATCACAGGATTTTGGAAAGCAAAAGCAAAGCACAGCAGGATTGTCTAGTGAAGCACATGTCAGGGTGCTGAGCGCACTAGTGGTCCTGATCCCCTCCCCAGGGCTTCCCCCACCCTGCCCAGGTCCCGGGACCCCAAGTCAGCTCTGCGGGGCTGTCAGGCCCTGCCCCAGTGATGCCACAGCAGGGCTGGTCTCCAACACCCACAGCTCTGCCCTGTCCGGCCATGGGCTCCACTGAGTCTACATGTCCATGCCCTGGGAAAAAGGTCTCCCTCCTCCTTGGGTCTTCAGCTGCTACAGCTGGATGTGGAGACAAGATATACATCATGAGAAGGGTGCCCACAGGTCTTTCCACTCTTACGGTGGAGCACGCAGAAAGAGGACTCTGCTGCCTGAGGGATCGCTAATCCTCACAGTCCTGAAGACTCTGCCCCTGTCTCACAGGCTTGTACCAGACAGGAGCTAGCACGAATGGTAGGGCAGGCGGTGGGCTCCCAGC
>NW_010555370.1:22145-35595 GCF_000687285.1 Phaethon lepturus | reverse complement strand
AATGTTCGGAAGGTATGGAAAAATCAGGAGGCTGCAAAGCATGGAAATACCCAGATTTAATGTGTGCAGCTTTATTTCACTCCCGTTCTGTGTGGGCATCGTGACACTTCATCTGATCACGTACTTTTTTGTTGCAGGGACCTGGCCTCATTCAGTAGACACAAATTATGTATGCAATTTATTATGTTGTGTTTTCTGAAGCTCCTTGAAAATTAAAATCACATTGTGCCACACTGTCTTGATCTCAAGAGGTACCTTCATCATTGTCACTCCAACAAATGTAGTGAGACCAAAGGCACTCATGTTTTTCAAAGGTTTTAAACCCTACCCAGCACGGGTCTGTTTTCATGAGGTTGGCAGAAGATGCAGTTCTGGCAGCAAGTGGCACCCCATTCTTCATGGCTTAGAGGAAAACTCCAGAGACAATCGTATCTCAGCCATACCTTTGGAAGCCAGTTGTGTTTCTTCACTGAAGCACACAGATAAACCTGGTGGGACCACACACAGTCAAACACTGTGACACTTACCATCTGTTCACTGTAACCATCCATCTCTTCTTCAAGTCCTTCCCTGGTCTGTGTTGTGGCTCATTCCACAAAGCATTAAAATTTTTTCCGTTGGCATTGAATGCCAAACCATGTCCATACTCTATAAACTGGGCTAGACTGCTTTCCATTGCAGTGTCACTGAGTTTACAGTGCTAGTAGGGAATCCGACATTCTGTATTAAATAACAGAACATTAAAACCAGAGAAGAAAGAGAGCAAGAAGAAGGGATAATGGCTTGGGTGTGATGAAAATGTAGGTTGAGGATGCTTGAAACTTTGTCCGTTAACAGATCCTATTAGCCTCCTTATGTCAGGATGTAAACTGTTATTTGGTAAAATAAATACTAAGTATCGCTCTTTCATATGGAAGATCCACGCTTTGATTCAACCACACAGTACCATGTCCACTTTTTTGTCTTTGGTTTTATTGCTGTGAATGCAGTTTGCAAAAGTGGGGATGTAAACCTCTGTCTGCAACTCCAGCTGTCATCTCCTCATGCCCCTGTCCCAGGGCCAACAACCTGCACCCAAGATCCCTAAATCCCAACACTTGATATAGCCCTCATGGTTGTGTAGCTGCAGCTCAGGCTTCTTGCAGGCATTGCAGAGTCATCAGGAGGAGCCATGAGACATCTGTAGAGCAGAGCCAGGCAAGGGCACAAGGTAACACCACAGACAGATGTAGGGTGGTTGAGGTGGCATGGCAACCAGGTCAAGTGTTCTTGAGAAAAGCCCCATTGTGGGAAGATAGAAAATCTTCAAGAGGCAAACAGGGAAGTGAAATAGGGCAACTCAGCACTGTGGAGGATGTGTCCTGGGGCTGCAGAGACCAACCCTTCTGCCCCCGAGGTGTGCCTGTGCAGCCAGGAAAGGCGCTGGGTGCCGCACAGGGAGCTCCCTGTGCTCTGCTGGGTAGCTCATTAAGCCCCAGCCACCCTGTGTGTGGATGTGCTTTGATCCTTCAGCTGTTTATATCCTGCTTGCAGAGTGACTTTCACAAAACTAAAAATGCCCAACAGAAAGGGATGGAAAGAGAAAGGAAGCTGTTTTTGTTGCTATTTGTCCCTTTTTCTTTCAAATCAAAGTGCTTACAAAGTTTTTAGAAATCAGGAAGCTGATTTATCCTACTGTCTAATTTCCTGGGAGCAGGACCGAATGCTTAACACAACTCCAACTCAACTGACAAAAGTGTATGACAGTGCACATCCACTCTTGTCTTGCTGTCCAGGAGTTCAAGAAAAGGACAACGAAGCCGAGGTTGTCACTCAGTGTGCTGATGTTCTCTCATTGATGAGACTGCCCTGCCGTGAGGTCAGTCATTCTGTAAAGTGTATTTCCAATGGGAGGTCACAGGACTGTGGCAGGGACATTGCTGGCAGTAGCTCTATCTCTTGGGGGAGGAACTCAAGCACAGAGGAAAAAGAGAAGGATATGTCTGGACAGTTACCAGTATTTCATGTTTGGCTTGATGCCTTGAAGTGGACAGAAAAAAAGAACTCAGAACATTTTAATTTATGGACCAAACAAAAAGTTCCTTTAATTAAAATTTAGGAGCCAATTTCAACAAGTACTGTTTGGAAGGCAGCCTGGAAGAAAGAAGATATTATGCTATGACAAAATAAACTTCAGAAAGTCAAAATCCATTGGTAAAATGAACTTAAAATAAAGTGAGGAGCAAACTAGGGAGCAATGGAGGAGACAGTAAGAAGCTATGCTGAATACAAAAGATTTAATCCCAAGAGAAGTGTATGAAATTGCACAAAGTTAGAGCAATGGGTCAGATCTTTAGCTGCCTGGGCCAGCTTTGGGGAGACTGAAGCAAGACCTGTCTTTGGACACCCTCTCATACATGGCAAAGAATTAGCCCTTAGCACATTTTTGCTCACAAATATACCATTTGCTGTGATTCACCTCTCTGGAAAGGGACAGGATACTTCACAACATGAAAGGGATCCAGAGCAAGGTTGTTTCAGGCAGAATTCCTGCTTTTTTTGAAACTTACGGGGTAGAGTAACAGGTGAAGGTTCAGACTGTGCCTGTGATACACGGCTGCTCAAGGTATTTTTGTGTGTGCATGTTTTGTGCTCCCAGCATAACCATAAATAGAAGAAACAAAAGTACCAGGATTTAGGAAAAGATCAATGGAAAATAATCGATGTTTGGATGCAGCAACATTTTGTTTATTCGCGTGAAGGTTTCTGGGTAACTGAAACTCTCCTTTGGGCAGTTTCCGTCTTTTTTCTCCACGATCATCCTGTGATCTGCTAAATATTGTCTTGCCCTGCCAGCATCAAGTCACCATGGAGTTAAAGATCATTTTCCTGTCATTGACCATGGCATTCTCCTTTTTAATTCCTTGACAGTCTACAGCAAACCCAGCCTGCTTACCTTCTTTTCTGACTTCCTTAATGGGTTACTTTCACCTTTGCGTTGAAAGATCAGTTCTGCATCCCATCTTAATTACCACCAGACCCTCCCCTGCTGCAAGCATCCCTTGCTTATCTGGATACTTTTCAAGTATGTGTTTTCATACATTTATCCCTGCTGTCCTTTGTGTTTGGGGGCAGTCATGGTGTCATGAAGCGGTGTACTTCCAGCATGCCTCTCTTATGTCTTTGTAATACCTTCTTTCCCATTAGGCCCATAATAACTTCACACTGGCTGATGATGTGCTCCAACCACGTGGCCACAGCCACCATCAATTCTTCTTCCTATTTACCAATACTTTTTTGCATCCTCCATTGACTCTTGTTGCGGGTTCTGAGTGCCTTGGGGATATCTTTACATCCTTGTTTGTACAGCACCTGGGACTGTGAGCTCCTCATTCACTACTAAACTCTTAGGGACTGTAACAAAATTAATGGGAATAAACATGAGGAGGAGGATTAGCTTATGTGGAAACCAGTTTGGCATATCAGTGTTGTTTCATAGACTGACTTTTATGAATATAATGCATTTTGCACCACTAAGAACTTTCTCAGGAAAGATAAAACTTGAATACTTGGGGAAATGCATGAACAACTTCTCAGTGAGGGAATTTTCTTTCAGCTGAGGTTGATATGTGAGCTGATGTGAGACGACATTTCACTCAGTAGCTGAGTAAAGAGTTGCCTCTGGGCAGATGGTATTAGATTCCAGTGCTCCCAGTTTCTCACCTGTAATGAAACAGGAACTAAGAGAGAGGAAAATAGTTTTTGCACCTACTGCAGTGTATTTATGAGCAGACCTGGGTCAAAAAAAAGAAAAAAAACAAACACAGTTTCTGTTCTACTGTTTGCATGGAAGTATGGATTTTTGCTGGTTTAATCAAGACACGCTGTCTTGCCCCACCCAAATCTTTTAGTCTTGTACTATGAGGAATTTTACCATAACTCTGATGCATGGCTCACACAGAACTGAAGGTCAGAGAGTAAGTTCTGCTCACAGCCATCTGTATATTTTAACCTGATTCTTACCCATGAGCTGCTCATAGATTTCAGAGACTGTTAAGGTCAGATGGAGCCATTATGATTATATAGTCTGACCTCCTGCATGACACAATGAATGCCACCTCATAATTCCTACATCAAGCCCTTCATGTCTTGTTGAGGTAGGCACATCTTTAAGAAAAAAGGTCAATTCTGCCTGAACATAAAGGTGTCAGAAATGACAGTGGATCACTGCATCTCTTAGGACGCTGTTCAGATGGTTAATGACATTTCTGCTAAACACAGCTACCAGTACTAATTCGGAAGGCAGCAGCTTCCTACTGTGCTTACTCAAAGGTGGTCAGACAGTTACCAATGATTTGGTCCATCCTTACTGAAGCCATTAAATGTTCCTGGTTTACTCCAGTGTAGGAAGAATTATGTTTTCACAAAGGCAGCATGAAGCTGGGGAAGGTAGAATGGAGAAATGAAACCTAAGCAGTGGATGATGCCCCCCTTTTGTGACAGTGTTTAAACTTAAGACCTCAAAAGATCAAGAGAAAGTTAAATGACTGACATAATTGTCACAGGTTAGTTATCATCCTGTACAGCACGTAGTTCAGTTTGGCCCAGACATCTGAGCATGGGATTCATTTAAACAGTAGTCACTTGTGATGTTCTAGGGTATCTGAGACGTCTGCACAGGTATGGCAGATAAGATAGATACAGGATATCAAGGAGGCCTTGCCTTTCAGAAGTGGCAGTTGAAGGTCAGATGGGTACTCCCCAGAGCTTAAGAAGATGCTCAATACCTATATGTAGGCAACCATTATATCTCGTCTTTCTAGGGGACGACTGATTTGTTCTCTGGGCTCTGCTATTAACTAGATGTCTGTTGCCACATGTAGTTAAATTTGAGTGTGCCTCTATTGAGCCGCACACTTAGCATGAATTCAGTCCAGGATTAGGAGTACTCAATGTCTAGCACTAACAGAACTGAAGAATTTCTGGTATGGCAGTAATGGACTTTCAGGGGTTTAGAGAAATGCAGTGATGATAAATAAGGCACTTGCAGATCTTACAGGAAGTATCTATCTCACCAGACTTTAGGTGTGTCCATCTGAACTAGCTACCTGATGTCCACTTTATAGTCACGGGGGGATATAGGACTCTCTGGAGCAAGTCATGCTTAGATTTGTCCATGAAGAATTGCTTCTTCAAAGACTACAGAAATAGCTCAGTGTGACTAGCTGAGGTGGAGATTTCTACACTACATCTATCTATGTATGACCAGATTACTTTCATCCTTTGTGCCCACAGAATGACGCACCAACTAAATGGAGATTTTTTTTTTTTTTAATTTTACATAGAGAAATGCAGATAGGCTCTCACTAGGTGTTCATATTCTCCCATAGACTTAAACCAGTGTTGCTCACTTTTTGTTAGTGCATCTTGAAACACTCTGAAATCACCACATTTTCAGAAACTCACAAACATCCACAACAGGTCTCCTTTGGTCTCCTTAGAAGTATTAAAACAATCTCAATTTTGGTTTTAGATCAGAGCTGCAATCATTAGGCTTCAGTTTCTAACACTGAATTCTGAATCCCTTCCAAAATTCAGAAGGTTCATCTTGATGAGCTGAGGTAAATACTGCCACTGGGTTGCGGTACGTCTTTATCAGAAAGGATAGTGTTCACATTAGCTCAAGTTCCTTTTCTGATTCCTTCCGGGTATCTGCCATTTCTTCAGTTTTAGCGTCCCTGTAAATATCTTTGTGACACTGTAGCCTTTCATATGTGCACAAAGTATATAAACCCATAAGTATTCACTCAGATTTCCCAAAAGCATGGCTGAAGTATGGGTATGGGGACTGGTGGGAGTTGTGGAAGGGAAGGCTGCTGGCCTTTCTGCCAGACTGCTGCAGAAAACAGCATTCACCGGAACGGGGCTATAGACCCTAGAGATTCCCAGTGAACCCATTTATGAGCATCCTATATGTTTAGTTCAAGTGAATTAGTAAAATTGTGGAAAATAGAGTCAAGGAGAGGGAGAACTGTATAACAGTGGTATTACTTTTTGTGCTTAGTCATTCCCCTCTCCTGTGATTTCAGAAAAAAAAAAATAGTTTAGGAGTACAAATTCAGGAGATGTGCTTGATACAGAGCAGGTACGTTCATTGCTGACCCTCATGCTGTCCATATGTACTACAGGGTACCACAGCGTGTGGCAGTGCCTATTTTTCAACTAGAACACCATGACCAGAGTGACATGAAATGCAACTTTTCATCATTTCATTTGATTCTGTGCAAAACTTCATGTATTAATCATCCAGGAGTCCAGGAATTAATGGTAGTTTCTCATTTCTTGCAATTCATAAAGCCTCTAATAGATTTCTCCGTTGCATGATGGCAAAGAGTAAAAATGCATATCTGTCATACTTAATCAAGGAGAAATATTAGAGCTAATTTGTGTTAAAGAAGAACTGCATGTGTAGGTTTTACTCAACTCTACTGATACAGTACTAAGTTACTGCTGAAATCAATTCCTAGAAATAAAACTTAAAATAGTATAAAAAATCAATATGAATCCTTAGTCCCCAAACTTACATGAATTTAGGAGATATGAGGTGGTCATTGCATACAAATTGATTTTTCCAGCTGCCAGACTGCTAAATGTAAGTATCTAGCTGATGGATGTACATGCTTCTCTCATATACACACATTTGTATATGTTTTTTTACAGAAGTAAAGATACGATTACTTTATGGATTAATTCATGCTACATATTAGTATCATATGCCTCACGGAAGATAAAATTCACAAACTCTCTAGTCATTATGTTTTTTGGCATGAGGAAAATTCAAAAGCAGAATTCAGAGCTGGCGCAGATGAAAACAACTTCGCCGATTTCCGTTGTGTCTGCGTGACTTGTCTCTGTTTATAGCAGGGCTGAGTTCTACCTTTGTAACCAAAAGAGTTTGAAAATTAGATGGTGTGAGATTCTGGATGTAGTTAAAAATCCCCCCTTCAGCCCGCCAGAGATTTCAGCGGGGCCGGGCTTTGCGCCTGCCTGGCTCCCCGGCTGCGCCATGAGAGCGAGTCACTGACGCTGGTTCCGCGGGACCACGCTGCGGCGGGGAAGCAGCACGGCTGGGGACTGCGGCCGCCTTCTCCAGAGAAGAAACCTCTGCTCTCACCAGGGCTAGTTTGCTCCAACACTAGAGAAGCAAGACTGCTTCTGGCACCATATCTAAAAACTGCACCCGGTATTTTATTGTGCTGTGTATACCTGGATATTTACCCGGATAGCGGTCCTGTCTCTTAGAAGGTGTTTTCCCAGTCATACTGGGATCACTGTCTCATTCATGCTGCTGTGCTGTCACAACACAGCGACAAAACAAGACCAGAAAATATTTCTGCTAATGAGGTTACATGGCTCTGGTTTTCTACATAAACTGAAATGGCAGATGGCATCGCAAACTTGAGCATGGTAAACAGCACTTTTCCTTGTAAATGTGGTGTTCCAAAATTGTGGCTCTGCTGATCGCAGTTCAGCCTATAAGAATTAAAGTAGACAGGGACTTTGGATGACAAATTAACTGCCCTGAGACTCAGTAAATCTTTTCACCAGAGAGACAGAATGGCAGGGTTAGAAAGATTTAATCCACTCTCCATATTTCAGTTGAAACAAGTTGCAAGTGACCTTTTGAAAACTCATTTCTGTTTCCACTTGTAGTTGGAATCTCAAGATATTTGGATTATGAATTCACCCGTCAAACTATGTTATTCTGCAGTGGTTTTTGCACCATATTCAAGGGTCCTTATTTTTGCCACTCTGTGAGACACTGTAGCCTTTCATATGTGCACAAAGTATATAAACCCATAAGTATTCACTCAGATTTCCCAAAAGCATGGCTGAAGTATGGGTATGGGGACTGGTGGGAGTTGTGGAAGGGAAGGCTGCTGGCCTTTCTGCCAGACTGCTGCAGAAAACAGCATTCACCGGAACGGGGCTATAGACCCTAGAGATTCCCAGTGAACCCATTTATGAGCATCCTATATGTTTAGTTCAAGTGAATTAGTAAAATTGTGGAAAATAGAGTCAAGGAGAGGGAGAACTGTATAACAGTGGTATTACTTTTTGTGCTTAGTCATTCCCCTCTCCTGTGATTTCATGTCACCCACTGTTCGCTACCCAACCTTTGCTACAGGGCTTGTTTTAGCTTGATCCTTCTCTTTCACAAAGACACTTTCTTTTAAAACATGAGAAGAAAGCTCCTGAGCTCCTGCACTTTCAAAATTACCATGACTTCAGAGATGGAATAACTTTAAATGATGAGCACTAAAGCTATCCTCATGAGTCGAAATGAAATATTTAGGATCTGAGGAAGATTCCATTTTAGTTGTTCATCTTCTTTGCAGTGTGACATTTCTATCCAGCTTCCATACACACACCTCATTTAAATGACTGACTTGAAGGAAGACAGACTTTGCATAGCTACTCATACTAGTGGAGCGAAAGGTTTCAGAGTTTTATGTTTATCTATGCGTCTGTAACACAGCCTACAAGATCAATCCTTGCAAATAAAACCCCAATGTTTGAAGACATTTTATTTCTGGATCTTGATTAGTTGAAAAAGGAATCTGGTTTTCATATCTCTCTGGTGGCAGCTCTAATGCATTTTGTCTAGTGGGAATTTCAACATAAAATTTCATAATAGGCTTTTATGTGGATATGCATGTGTATAACACAAGGGAGGTTTAAGAAAACAATACAATATAAAACAAGAATGGTGCAGGATATTCATTATCAAGTCGATACTTACAAGATTAAAATATTTTGTTATTATACTTCAGAAAGCAGAAAAGTTTCATTACCTTGTAAATGTCCTTTTAAGCTTTCTCCTACACATTACTTATCACACTCAGTCCAAGCTGACACATGCCCATCTCCGCAAGCTTGGGTGCAACCGGCAAAATCCCTACGGAGGTCTACTGTACAAATGTGTGAATAGATAAGAACTACTTCCCACCTTTCAATGTTAGTTAGAAAAAAAACTATGGAAAGTTGTTACATGTTTTAACAAGTTTCCATATGGCAGCTCCAGCCGAGCGCAAAAAGGGTTCTTGTTACATTACGCTACCACTGCATACCACAGTTAAAACAGAAGGGTAAAGGAAGATTCCAGTGAGGTGTATAAGCTTCTGGTGGGGATGGGCCAAACTGACCCTAAGGTAAGAGCCACTCCTGCAGTTCTGGTCATTGCAAGAGACAAAACCAAATATCAATTTCTTGTGGGAATCTCTATTTAGTTTCTTCACAGCAGTCTTAAATCATCAGGGGATTGAAAGAAGAATATTCCTCTGGGTGCAAGGGGATTTGAAAACGCAAATGATCCAGTGTGAGTTGTCAAGAGTGAATGAAGACCCGGGGACAAAATTAGTATAAGGATTTGAGAAAAGTCGCAAACACCACCAAATTCAGACTGTTTCTCAGACCGATGTAGGGTAGGATTTTGTTCCCTTAGTGTTCTAAGAAGGATATCTACTATAGAAATGTTGGCAGCAAGATTCGGAGGTCTCTAAACAACCTTCCACCAAAGTGGGACTAAATCATCAGCAGGCCAGGTTGGCCAGAGCTCTGTCTAGCCAAGTCTTGAACACCTCCAATAAACACCCCCAACAATGGAGATTTTTGTCACCCCTCTGGACATCTTGTTCCTCTGCTAAACAATCCCTCCACTGAAAAGTGTTTTGCAAAAGTCCAGTCTGAACCTCCCACACAGCAGTTTGTGGCTGTTGTCCTTTGTTGCCTCATCAGTCACCAAAGGGTAGAGTTTAGTGCTGTCGTCTTTACAACTGCATTTTGAGTAGTTGTCAGGTGCCATGGTATCTCTCCTTAGCCTTTTCTTCCCTAGGCTAAATAAGGTCATCTCCCACAACCTTCCTTGGGATTTATCCACTCTAAGTCCTTGACCATTTTGGTAGCACCTTTCTAGAACCTCTCCACTTTCTCCCCATCCCTCTTGAACTGGGCTTGGCATTCCATTGGCAAGTAGTGGGGAATAATAATAATTTCCTTGGATCTGCTGGTTGTGCTTCTCCCAATGTGGTATCTTTAATCTAGATATCTACATCCAAGCAGCTTCCCTTGATTTTGTTGATAGAGAACTGGGGAGAAAGAAGCAGCTTTAAGCAAGATTCACCTCATATTTAGGTAGGTATCTAATACAGGTCAAATAAATCATGTCCTTCTAGTGCTTTTTACTTTCCATCGGAGTGGGGACTAACCCTGCTGATGAAACTTACAGTGGAAACATCTTAACACTAATTAAAATGAATCCTACCTGTCCAGGCCCTAGGGGTAGTCCTTCATTAACTAGTAAATAAGGATGACAGAGGACAAGTAATTGTCAAAAGCTCCTGAGAAGAAACAAAGTATTTTCTCATTCCAATGTACTGAAGTCTTGATGATGTTTTCTATGTGTAGGGCCAGATTTTCAGATATTCAAGCACCTAAATATGCAGATAGTAACCTACTGGAGATCAACTAAATGGACAATTTGGCAAAGTATTGAAAACCAACAGTGAACTGGGTTCCTGCCTCATCTGCAGGCTTTGTAAATCTCACTAAGCTATCTCAGTTCCTTTGCAAATCTGTTTTTTTAATGCCCTTATTTATGATCATGGACTTCTAAGTTTCTTAGTTGCTTTTGGAAATCAGACCCAGCAAGCCTATTCACACAATTTCTTGTGTGTCAGCTAGAAAAGCATATGATTACATCTGGTATATCAAATTTTGCCTGGGCAATATCAGTTCACTGTGCATCCCCATAAAAAAACAGCACTGTGTTCTCTGCTTACCTATAAAATATGTAATCAGAATACATATCTAGATGCAAGTAAATCTTGATGCTAATGCATTTGCACTGCAACTCCTTCCACAGTCTGAATGCCTTTAATTCCCTTTACCAGATGCAATTCCTGCAAAGAATTGGCAAAGCAGTGGCAATTAAAAAGACACTCTCTAAGCTATTAGGATGAAAAATCAATCTTCCCTGACTGTCATTTGTAATTCCCAGCTTGCAGGTGGGCAACTGTGTAGTTATGTACCTATACCACACATATGCACACATTCACACTTCTTCTTTATCAGGATTGATTAGTTATGATGATGAAAATATCATTTTCAGAATGATATGAAACTCAGTATTTGTTTCACAATAAACTAATTAACATGCCCGTGGTGCCTTACAATACCTATTTGCCAGAGGAGAACTGTGTGTGTTTGAAAATAATTATAAAAATGAACTCCAGATGGTCCCGCTGTCAAGGTACAGTAGGTCTTTGTTTGGCTTCACTAGCATGAACTGTGGCAGAGAGAAATCAGATAATCACAAAGCTGAACAAAGCACGTATTCAGTGTCATGTCTCTCCTTTTCTGGGCTATTCGAGTAGCATACTTTGAACTTGAGAGAGAGAAAATAAACCTGTGAGAACAAGAAAACAAACAGCAAAACACATAAATGCTGTGTTGGGTGTCATATCTTCCGCTTATGCATCTATAGAGTATGGTGTAGCATTGAACATTTATATACATGATTCATGAGTATATCCATTGATATATATATATTCATGGAATACACAGTAACCTGGGGAAAAAAAGATAAAACTACAACATACAGGATGAGAATAAGAGCCAAGAGAGTCTTCGTAAATCCAGAGCTGTCTGCTGCTGCCAGAACCATAATTGCCTCCCTGTTACTGCCGCCTCTGCTGACTCCTCACAAAGCTCAGCTGAAGGAGCTCCACGGCTGGACGTGCCCAGCCCCGACAGCGCGGTCCCCTCTGAAGAGCGTGCTGCTTCTCCTGCCCGTTTCCCTGCCTCTCCCCTTCTGCCGGCTGCCTCGCTGCCTGCGGGACGGCAGCTTACTCGGGCAAGCCTGGCCCTGAACCGACCCGCTGGGTGTGCTGGGGCACGGGGTGTCTCACCAGCTCTGGAGGACCTCCCTGGGCACTGCCAAGACCACACTTTCAGACTGGATGGCTAAAAGGCATCTGGATCGTGGGCTCAGCAGTGCCCTTCCTGCTCAGCATAGAGGTACCCGTGGGAAAGGGAGCAGTTTTAATGGTGCACAGGGAAAGCTGTAACAAGAGAATCCTAAAATGCTCCTTGGTGTTGTCAGCAAGCTAGTGCAATGCCTGCCATAATCATTCTAAATCAGAGAGAAGTAAAAATATTTTTGGTATTGATGAACCTACAATTAAGAATTGTAAAAAAACCACCTACTTCAAAAGAGTAAAAATAAATCCTCAAGTCGGATGCAGCTCTCCTCAGTCCCTGGATATCATCATGAAGAAAAGCTCAGTTTAGTCTGGCATAGATTCCTCTTTTTTTTTAATCCACCCTGTATTTTCATCATATATTTAGGAATCTGTTTCTGAATCTGCATAGTTTCATGGAGTTTTGGCATGTAATTTTTGATAACTTAAAAATATTCTGTGAAGCCCCCAACCATGGGCTTTTAGCTATCAGAAGCTACAGCCATCCACTCACTTATCACATGACTGAAGGTCACCAAAACAGCTCATGTTGAACATCATAATGTTCATCAACCCACCTGTGTCATCTCTTCTCAGCTACCAATCTGCAATGATGGTGGTCTCTGTTGTACCAGCCCAAAGCTGCTGCACTCTTTTGCTTAGTTTAGCTGAAGCTTTTCTATGTCTCTACAACAGGTTTACAGCATGGTCCTTTACGAGCCCTTTTGGTCACCAGTCCTGCAAGTGACAGGATTTGGCTTATGCTGCAGACAACCTCTTCTGAGGTTTTGCAACCAGGTTGGGCATCATACAGCAAAATAAGGTCTGATGAACTGAAAACACAACTTCCTAGGAGGGAGCTGCAGCTTTTTTAGCTGCTTATCCCAGAAATCTGTGTGAGACCAGAGAGGAGAGACAGTGCTAGGATCTAAGAGATAGAAGGTGCAGAAAAGTATTGGGCTATATGTACAGTTGGGAGGATCATAGAATCATAAAATCATAGAATGGTTTGCATTGGAAGGGACCTTCAAATATCATCTAGTTCAACCTCTTGCCATGGGCAGAGACATCTTTCACTAGATCAGGTTGATCAGAGCCCCATACAACCTGACCTTAAACACTTCCAATGGATGGGGCACCCAGAACTTCTCTGGGCAACGCGTTCCAGTGTCTCACCACTCTCATTGTAAAACATTACCTTCCTTATGTCTAATCTAAATCTACTCTCTTTCAGTTTAAAACCATCGCCCCTAGTCCTGTCACCACAGGCCTCAGTAAAAAGTCTCCCTCTCTCTTATAAACCCCCTTTATAAATTGAAAGGCCACAGTAACATCTCTGGGGAGCCTTCTCTTCTCCAGGCTGAACAACTCCAATTCTTTCAGCCTGTCCTCAGAGGAGAGGTGTTCCAACCCACTGAGCATCTTCGTGGTCCTCCTCTGGACCTGCTCCA
>NW_010555370.1:21609-21984 GCF_000687285.1 Phaethon lepturus | reverse complement strand
GGGGCTGCAGAGCCACATTGCCAGCGCATGTCCAGTTTTTCACCCAGCAGTACTCCCACTGAGTACTGAGTAGTAACTGAGTAGTGCGGTTGACACGCCTGAGGGACAGGATGTCATCCAGAGGGACCTGGATACATAGGCCCATGTCAACCTCATGAAGTTCCACAAGGCCAAGGGCAAGGTCCTGCACCTGGGTCGGGGCAACCCCCAATATCAGTACAGGCTGGGGGATCACGGGATGGAGAGCAGCCCTGCCGAGAAGGACTTAGGAGTACTACTGGGTGAAAAGACATCTGCAGTGACTAGTGGTGTCCCTCAGAGGTCCATATTGGGACCAGTACTGTTCAATATCTTCATCAATGACATAGACAGTTG
>NW_010555370.1:0-21451 GCF_000687285.1 Phaethon lepturus | reverse complement strand
CAATGCCCGATACCAATACAGGCTGGGGGAGGAAGGGATTGAGAGCAGTCCCACCGAGAAGGACTTGGGGGTACTGGGGAATGAAAAGCTGGACATGAGCCGGCAATGTGTGCTCGCAGCCCAGCAGGCCAACCGTCTCCTGGGTTGCATCCAAAGCAGCGTGGCCAGCAGGTTGAGGGAGGTGATTCTGCCCCTCTACTGCGCTCTGGTGAGACTCCATCTGCAGTGCTGCATCCAGCTCTGGAGCCCTCAGCACAGGAAAGACATGGACCTGTTGGAGAGCGTCCAGAGGAGGGCCAAGAAGATGGTCATAGGGCTGGAGCACCTTTCATGTGAAGATAGGCTATGGAGTTATGGTGGTTCAACCTGGACAAGAGAAGGCTCGGGAGGGACCTTATTGCAGCCTTCCAGTACTTAAAAGGGACTTTACAAAAAAACTGGAGAGGGACTTTTCTCAAGGGCTTGTAGTTATAGGACAAGTGGTAATGGTTTTAAACTGAAAGAGGGTAAATTTAGATTAAATATAGGAAAGAAATTCTTCACTATAAAGGTGGTAAGACAGTCGAACAGGTTGCCCAAAGAAGTTGTGGATGCCCCATCCCTGGAAACATTCAAGGTCAGGTTGGACAGGGCTTTGAGCAACCTGATCTAGTAGAAGGTGTCCCTGCCCATGACAGGAGAGTTGGAACTAGATGATCTTTAAGGTCCCTCCAACCCAAACCATTCTATGATTCTGACATGCAACCTTACAAGGCAGCCTCTGTTTTGCACAGCAGTTGCCCAGCCACAGTCTTCTGAGAGACTGATTATTCAAGCGTTGTTTGTGTTGAACATTGACGACATGAGAGGATTAGGAAGGTCTAGGAGGACTGGAGCATGAGTCACCAGATAGTGTCTTCCCCCGGATCTATGCAGAGACCTTATGTTGTTTCTCACCAGCTGTGACTGTGTCATCTAAACACATCCTAAGACAGCCCAGCCTAATGTTTTAACCTTTTCACACTCTACAAATTTCCTTGCTCTTCGATGTGCCTTTTTCTGACGTTAGCAAGATAGATATCCTGTCATTTCAGTTATGATGCCTGCCTTTTCACTGCTCTCTATTTTAACGTTGTATGGTGTGATGCCCCATTCATTGCCAGAAAGACCCTATTTATGAACATTATCAGGCATAAGCTTGAAAAGGCTGCCTGGTGCCCTTCAGTCCATGGTGGCTACCTTTGAAATCCACGTGTGACTCGGGACAAACAAAGATAGATTTCTAGTTTTGTAAGGCTTTGCTTGTAGCACAGTTAACTTTCTAGGACATGATAATAATCAAAGAAATATTGCGGGTTTTCTTAATTTTCATTTTCTGATTATTCATATAATTACACACCCTCTCCTGGATTCAGATTCATTTATAAATGGCAACTGGGACAGACAGCAGTTGAAGGATAATTGGGTAGTTACATAAATTAGATCCCTTAGGTATATCCTGGACAAAGTCGAGATAGTCAAACAGAAGAAAAGAGATCTAAAAAGTTGGAATTAATTAAAAGACATCCCACTTAGTCACATTCAGAGCATGTCATTTACTAAAACATACAACAGACCTAAAGGGCAGTAATCTATTTTTGGTCCTTGATATGACTGCAATCAAATGACTATGGAATGTGTCTTCTGTGCATTACCTCTATTATCTTTTTTAATAATAAGGTGGTGAATGATTGTAGGTGGGTTGTCATATTTTAGAAGAAAAATTCCTCCTGAATCCCACCTCCACTATACAATTTTCTTCTCAGGCTGGTTCTGCACTGAGCTATTTGAGTTTCACATGAAATCTTCTTTAGTTTATTATGTGTTTTCCATAGCTCTTTTTTTATGTTGATTTCTAAAAGTTTTTTTGAGATATGCATTGCCCTCCCACAGAATAAGCATGAGCAAAGGTTATGTCATGTTATAAAGCTAGATATTGCCAAAGACTAGACAGGATATCCTTTCCTTGCCAGAGCTGATGATACACGTTTGAGACACAACAGCTGCGAGTAGGAGACATATAAAATGTTATTTGAGGTGGCTGCAAATAAAGAACATATTTGGACAGAATAACTATGTGTTCATTTATTTTACTGACTCCAGCCGGGCACAAATAGCAAATAAGAAATATCACATCTATTAACAAAAAGAGGGAGGTCCTCTGCTGATATTTCATATTTCTCTTTAGCAAAGCCATTTATTTTTAAATTATAAGACATATTTTTATTAGCAATATTTGTCTTGCACAGCTAGGGATCTAGTAGTTAACAAGCTTGGATAGTGTGATTCTCTTCTCTATAGCAATGGGAAAAAAAAGTTTGCTTTCATTTCCTTGGAGTCAGAAGGAGGAGGATGAAAAAGACTAGCTCCCTCTCCAGTCAGCAAGTATGAGGCTGTGTGGAGAATAGATTTTCAGAGGGCCGTCTGCTTAAGTGATTGTGT
Source organism: Phaethon lepturus (assembly GCF_000687285.1). NCBI lineage: Eukaryota > Metazoa > Chordata > Aves > Phaethontiformes > Phaethontidae > Phaethon > Phaethon lepturus. Next base: position 18,991 of record NW_010555370.1, on the reverse strand, counting down.
AAGTAAGTGCTGAGATACCATGATGATGGATGTTTTATAAATGCCTAGGTAGGTAGATAGATATGACAACCAGAATAGTTCTAGGTTTAAACTGAAATGAGGCACTCCATCACCATGTCATCTCCGGAAAGTCACTTGACCTTCTTGTTCCTGAATCAGACCAGCTGTAAGAGCTGATAAAAAGCTGATTTTCTCTGAAACCAAGAGCTTAATCCAAACTTATGGCTTTCCAGGGAAGACTTTTAGTTGATTTGAGTGGACCTGGTCTCAGGTCTCCTTGTTCACATTAACTGAACAAGTGTTCTTTGCTGTAACTCACCTTGCTCTTCTTCTCCCTTCCTCCTCACTCCCTGCCGTGCAAGCACTGACCATTAGTTCCTAGAGATGGCTGAAAGGCTTGAGAACTTGCTAGTCTGGGCTCTTCCCTTCCTTCTCCTACTTCTCATTTTCTTCTTGTTGTACACATGACTTTGTTTATCAGGAGTTTAATATTTCAGTGTTTTAAAAGTATATTGTGAGACAATGCAATTTATCATACAAGGACGAAGCTGAGTGCGTGGTAATTAATAGAATAAATGCTAAGGGCGAGAGCAGATTGCAGTGAATGATTGATTATTTTTGGTAAGGAAATTACTCTGCTGGTAACAGAATCCACAGTATTTAAGAGCTGAATGGAGATGCCAGAAACAAATACAAACAAATAATATCTTCATCAGTGTAAATATACTATCTGTGCTGTTCATCTGCACCATATAGCCTAGCTCTGCCAGTAACTTCCAACAAGTGGATCACCATCAAAAGAAGCTAATTATTTGCACATAGATAAATTGATTGGTAAATTCAGAACCTGCATATTTATTATGTGACTGGAAAGTGAATTTCATTGTCATTGGCACTGCAGCAAGACAAAGCATGGACTCCCCCAGAATTAGAGATCTGACTCAAAACAATTTGTGTGAATAATGATGCCTGACATTACTGTTTGGTAGGGATCCTGGAAAGCTTTAGAGGAATGAATGTGCAAATGCCCCAAAAGTCCTTGTCAAGTAAGTACTTGTTACTCCCTTTTTACAAATGAGTGAACCACAGTGGTAAGCCAAGGAGAAAGCATCTTTGTCACAGGGCTGAGAACAGCCTTCCAGAGCAGCAGCAAGTTCTCACCTAGGCAGGTGACAGAACCAGAATCTGGAACTGTTGTTCCAGATAACTGATACTGAATTTGTCCCAGCTGAGATCAGACTACACAAATTCATCCATACATCTCCGCTAGCCATTCAGGCCTGTAAGAAAAGGAACAATGATATTCTGTTCAAAGAGTAGCCCAAACAACACAGTTGCCAGCCTGTGATCTTGAGCTGTATTCAGGCATCAGGTCGTTCGTGTGTAACATGTATGCCAGGGCTGCATTGCATGGCTGATAGCAGAGGTGTGTTTGTCTATAAGATGCTGCAATGCATCTTCAACAGCAGGTTGCCCAGAGAGGTGGTAGAAGTCCCATCCCTAGAAACATTGAAGGTAAGGCTGGATGGGCCTCTGAGCAACCTGCTCTAGTTGAAGATGTCCCTGCTCACTACAGGGGGGTTGGACTAGGTGACCTTTAAATGTCCCTTCCAACCCAAACTATTCTATCATCCTATATACATCCCTGGCTTTTGGAGTATGCTGGGAAGTGTGAGCCATCAGAGACTCCTGAGTCCAATGTCACTGAATCCCCCTGAAACCCAGAAGCACACATCCATCAACACCCAAAAAACTCTTCTCCTTCTAAGGGAGACACTGTCAGCTCCCACCTGCAAACTGTTCCTCCTGCCCCAGCTCTTCAAAGTGTGTGATATGTCTTGTGGCTCTCAGCCAGGGAAGCTTTTAGGATGCAGCTTGTAAGATCAGGAAAGCTGGCCAGTCTGCTTCTGGCAGAGCCATTAAAACCTCCTATTATCACTGAAGATTTTGTCTTTCATTTGATTAGCAGGAGGACTGTGAAGTAGATTCCCACAATCACTGGTAATTCTGGCTATATTATGTTATCTTTGTCAATCTCCCTTAAAGTCTATCTGTTCTATTTCTCTCTCCTTCTTAAGGGATGAGAAGAATGAAAAATCGATCTGCTGAAAATACAGAGGGAAAACAGAACCCCTTTTCTCCAACAAATCACACATTCCTAGTAGCAGCATTGTGTGGCTTTTAATTTCACCAAAGGAGAGCCAGTAATTATTTCTAGTTTATCACAACTGGGGAAAGGTTTCCTGAGGTACAAACTAATTATGTTTTTAAATAAACTGATTGTCCATGTAATAAATGACCACATTTTCTAATCGTTGCAAGATTTATGTTACTTTAGTCAATCACCTGTGTGTAGAATTGAAACCTTAGTAAATCAACTGGAAAGAAAATGTCTAGATTAAATTGAGAGCTCTGCAACCACAAGGGATTATGAAATGAAACTGATAGGAAGGAATAGGCTGGGTGCACAAACCCCCTCGATACACACAGTTTCATACATTAAAAGAATGTGTGTAATTGACAGCCAAACCAGAATTTATATCTATTTAAGGTCAAGTCTTAGACTGTGCTGCACAGATTTGGCATGTATTAAAGGATAAAGGCAAAGACAGTCCTGTTGTCTGCAGGGTATCTCAGTCACAGTCACTCGTTTAAGGACAGTAATTAGAATGAATTCAAGAATGTAGAATAGGTGAATGCATATGACATTTCATTTATGGCAGGCAATAAGTGACATGATCCTATCATGAAATTAGTCATCCTCATAGACTTCTCTTGTCGATCTATAAAATGAAATGCCATGGAGAGCAGCATATTTTTCATTGTTACGCCAACATGGCTTTTTCGTAATGTACATCATTAAAATAAGCCCGGGAACTGGAACATGCAATCATAGTAATAACATTAATAATGTTTAATGTATGTGTTACATGTACAAAAACCTTTTGTTGCTTGAAACAAAAATGACCTGAAAACACAATTTAGCCTTAGCAAGCCAGCATACAGTGCTGTAAAGCATCTGTAGACTTAGAAAAAAATCAAGGTATGGACTGCTGAACAGCACTGGAGCAAAGCAGCATGGAGGTATGTTGTGAGTGGCAGAAGCATGGGCAGATACTTACCACAATAGGGACAGATCCTCAACTGGCTGATGTACCCCTTTGCAGTCCTTAGCTAAGTAGTGCAGAGCAGATAGAGGTTGGTAACATTTCCAGGAGGGCATGCCAGGTCTTATTTTTCTCTTCCACGTTAAAAATGAACCATACTGGAAGAAAGGCACTGGGAAACTGGGAGGTTTTGTCAAAAGCACCTTGCATAGGTGATTAAATATAGAAAACATCAGTCAAGCTTTTCCTTAACCTGAATAATTTTGGGGAAAAAATGTAAACTTGGAGTGACCACACATGCAGGTGTGATCACTGGGGGACAGGGGAGTGAGCGAGCGGCTGCATAGTGCTTAGTTGCCGGCTGGGGCTAAACCACGACATGAGCCAAAGCTAAAACAGTAAGTTCCCATTCAAGGCAGGGACCACTATGGCAGGACACATGAGAAGAATTGGAGAGATAGAGTGAAAATGCAGGACTGGGACACTGTCTAAAGAAATTTTGTTTGTGGGGATCAGAAGTAAAGCAACTGAGGAGGTGGGAAAAGCCTTGGGTGACTGAGCCATGAGAGATTCCTCCAAGCAGAGCAATTCCCTGTTGAGGGAGGGAAGATGCCAGTTCAGTTTCTGGGACTGATCTCTCCATCATCCTCTATCACATCCTGGCGTGACACAGAGCAGTGGGAGTCTTTCAAAGACTGCTTCCGCCTACTAGCTCTGAGCTGCTCCTTAGCTCCCTGAGGAAGATGCTTGTAGGTAAGATGGGACCAGGCGGGACAGTTCCTCAGCTCTGATGTGTGTGACATTAGCCTCATGGCTCTTGGCCATAAGCAGATTTTGGTCATAAGGTTAGGATGGATGGTGAAAGGGTAATGACTCACTGAGAAGTCCTGGCTCTTCTCTGCTTTCGAGAGGCAGAGACAAAGGGCAGGTTCAAATGTAAGCAGATTATTACAAAAACCCCACTCAAAACCCAAACCAGGAACCTGGGAACATGATGCTAAGCTTTATTGCACTTGAAGGAGCTACTCTTCCCACTCACAAACATTAATTAAATGGCTAATAAGCAACAGTTTTATTAAAGATGAGAAATTAATTAGACTGATAAATAAGTCAACAGTAACTAATTCCTGGAGCATTATTATACCAGCAGCAGTTTTCTCTCTTTCTCTCCAGAGAGATGCCTGCAACCTCTCATGGTTCTCTGACAACCTCATTCTGGGCTGTCACTTATGCTGACTATTGTGGTCCTGCTTCCCATGTGGGGCTTGTGGATGCATTACTGCCACTCTCAGCAGAGGATAAGAGCACTGGGAGCTCGAGAGGAAGAGCATGGGGACCGGCTTCCACACGGGGCCACCAGATTTGTGCATGTGGAGTGGGGGACCCAACCCTTCACAGCACATCCTGGCTTCAGATTGCCAAAGCTGAATTGACAAGGGGCTGCAGGAGCTCAACTTGAGCCCTGGGCACTGACCACACTGTTCATCTGGTAATTCATTCCCTGGCTCTGTCTTCCACGGTCTCACGAGCTCTCACTAAGACAAATCTGCTATAGAATCATCACAGAATCATCATAAAATCTTTGGGTTGGAAGGGACCTTTAAAGGTCATCTAGTCCAACCTCCCTGCAATGACCAGGGACATCTTCAACTAGAGCAGATTCCTCAAAGCCCCTTCCAACCTGACCTTGAATATTTACAGGGACGGGGCATCTACCACCTCTCTGGGAAACCTGTGCCACTGTTTCACCACCCTCAGTGTCAAAAACTCCTTCCTTATATCTAATCTAAATCTGCCCCTTTTTCGTTTAAAACCATTACCCCTTGTCCTATCGCTACAGGTCCTGCTAAAAAGTCTGTCCCCATCTTTCTTATAAGCTGCCTTTAAGTCCTGGAAGGCCGCAATAAGGTCTCATCGGAGTCTTCTCTTCTCTAGGCTGAACAACCCCAACTCTCTCAGCCTGTCCTCACAGGAGAGGCGTTCCATCCTTTTGATCATTTTTGTGGCCCTCCTCTGGACCCACTCCAACAGGTCCATGTCTTTCCTGTGCTAAGGGCTCCAGAACTGGACACAGGACTCCAGGTGGGGTCTCACCAGAGCGGAGTAGAGGGGCAGAATCACCTCCCTTGACCTGCTGGCCACGTTGTTTTGGGTGCAGCCCAGGACACTGTTGGCCTTCTGGGCTGTAAGCACACAGATTGCTGGCTCATGTCCAGCTTTTCATCCCCCAGTACCCCAAGTCCTTCTCAAGTAACCATTACGCATGATGGAGCCCTGTTTTCCTAGAGATGGCTGAACCCCTGCTTGCCCATGGAAAATGGTGAATGAATTCCTTGTTTTGCTTTGCTTGCGTGAGTGGTTTTTGCTCTACCTATTCAACTGTCTTTATCTCAACCCACAAGCTTTCCCACTTTTACTCTTCTGATTTTCTCCCCCATCCTGCTGTGGGGAGAGTGAGCAAGCAGCAGTGTGGTGCCTAGTTGCTGGCTGGGGTTAAACCCCAGCCATCAATGGAAGCTTGTATTTCTTCAGTGCACAGGGACAATGTGAGCTGGCAAACTGTAGTGTCTTTGGTCAATGCTTTTCATAGAAGGAAATGTTTTGGGTAAGGATAATGAGAAGTATTTAAATGAGTTTGGTTGATGGTCACTTGGGGTACAAATTCATCTTGCTGTCTAAAAATTCAGTGATACTGTACTCTGCGATGCTAACATACACAGCTGAAGTCTGACAGGCTTTTCTAGGTGTAGTCATATAAAAATTTCTCTCATCTCTTCCCTCCTCCTATCTGTGACCCAGTTAGTGGGTCTTCAGATGATCCTTCAGTAATTCAACCTTTAAGAGCTAACTCTGCGAAGAACAGACTAGAAGGTCACATGCTTGATGTGTGAAGGCAGTTGTGTCCAGCTGAGGGGGAGAAAGAAGGCAAGGAGGGAGGGAATAACAGGCATTTGGAGGTTAGTAACTTCTTAAACTAGCACTACTGGGCCCATGAGCCTGTGGTCCCATGATGTCCCTGTCATTGAGGTAGGGGCAGGCACTTGAAGTTTTGGGTTCCAGTCCTGATAATAGCATGGGTTGACTGTAAGGAGTACTTAACAATAATCTGTTGATCTGTAAATTATTTGTTAGGTTTAATGCATACTTTGCAATCTTCATTTTAAAATACATTCTAGAAGAGCCTGACACTAGTGTTATTCAGAAGCCAAACAATCTGGAAGCAAAAATTCATTTAAAATTCATTTAAACTGAAGTCTCTTCTGATTAAACCCCTCCTCAATAACACCTAATCTCTCAAATCAGTTAAGCTAGCTGTTGACTCATGTTGGTTTACATGTGGTTTATTTTGTCATACACAGAATCTACTTACTGCTCTCTCATTTAAACAAAAATGCAGACTCTTACTCATGGGAAACCAGAGAAGGAAGGATCGTATGTATGTATTTAAATGATTACAAATGTTTTCAGTTCCCTTGCCCAAGTGTATACTGACAATGGTGTTTGGCAGATGTAAATCAGCAGAGCTCCAATTACTCCAGCAGAGTTAAACTCAGATGATTTACATCCACGGGGGATTTGGCCAGCTGAGTCTGTGGGTAGAACAGCTCAGTGCTTGGCTTTACATTTTGAAGTTGGCAAGAAAGCTTTGCAAGGCAGGGAAAGAACATTTTCCCAGCCAGGACATTTCTGTAATAATATCTGTTATTTACTCAGTGCAGTCTGGTCTATTCCAAAAGCAATGGAGTTGCTCTTTGAAGCTGTTTGTATAATTTATTTCAGGTGGACAAGAAGCAGAACTGTTCCAGGGAGAAAGAAACTGCCCAAACCATCTGTGGAGCTCGGTGTCAAGCTGGTCTTGGTGGATCCCCAGGAACCTCTCCCTCTGCCTCTGTGCTTCAGAGGTTGAATTTACTCATCAAGTCCATTCTTGCCAGTTTTGTAGGTTAAGGTGATTTCAGGAAGGTTTGACACAAGAAGATAATTGTTAAGGACTGAAGCGGGCATAGCAAACATTTTCTTCCTTTTCCTCGAGAACAGTACTAAATAGATCCAAGCAACGAGGTGATATAAATACCTACTCCAGGACAATTTAGTGAACAGTGCAGGATCAGCAAATGTCAAATGCCCAGAGGAGAATATATGACCCCGAATAAGCTTTATTGTATCTAATGTCCATTAGCTGATCTCTGACCTTCTGACATTTCCTTGTGTACTAAAACAAGCCTAGATATTTCTGCTAGCCCAACGCCAATTCACCAAGTGCTCGTCAGCTTCCTGGAAAAGCTGCGGACAGCTATTACCTGTATTTGTTAAATCTCCAAGCTTATTGAAATGACTTCATTTTCACCAAGTATTCAAGAAGAGGACAGGGATGACTATGTAAGGAAAGGTGAAGGAATAACCAGGAGTTATTCAGGAGATATGAATGAAATGGATTGGTAAGCTTTAAAGGTTCTTTCTATCCCTTCAGAATTTAGGATAAGATTCACTCACTTCTCTGGCACAGTGGAAATCTGCTTTAGAAGAATACAGCAAAAATACACATTACAGTCTATTACAGTGGGACAGAGTTAGATAGATGCTACAGAGATGGATGCTATGTGCTACTTACAGCATGACAGAAAGGCACCATGATCTCTGTGTTAGGTACGATGTGGGAATAGCCTACCAAAACCTGTGAGAGCCTGAATGAATGTCTGCATGGAACAGACATCATGAAATCCCTAAAGAAACAAGTAACAAAGGTGTGGAATATATGAGCACACACATTATAAATGTTTAAGGATGGAGTATTTCATATCAGTAAAGCAGAGAACATCACACTGTTTGCAGTGGCATATTGATACTCTTTCACCTGATCATCAGCTGGAGAACCTCTGTGAGATGCACCTTTGACCTTTATGTGATGATGGAGGTAAACTTAAAGTGGGAAGATAGTGACTGAGGTAATGCAGAAAAGCAATAGACTATTGTCCACCAGCACAAAGCGAACAAGTAAAACCAGATTTTTGTCTGATAAAGATCTGCTGAAGGAAATGTTTTGAGGAAGTACAGTGGGAAGTTTTTTAGTGGAACTGCCCAACAGTCATTGAGAGTGAAAATTCATTTTGCTGAACTTCAGTTATCTAAATGTTAGGTCAAAGCTAGTCTTGCTGAACTCGTCTGCAGTCAGTGGAAAAAGGTGGGCACCCCTAGAGGGTAAGTCCTACATATTAAGGAAATTACTACTGCTGACCAAACTGGAAACACTGGGTAATGAAAGTAATCTGTTTTGGTTTGTGGATTGATGCTATCAAGGGATCAGCTTGGATGATTGTTTTTCCTCTCAGTAAGTATCTACAGAATTGTCAGCTGAGATAGTCCCCACTGACAGCTCTGGCAGGTGGCTGGTGACCAGGCACAATTACTCTGCAAGTGTTCTTGTCTTGCACTGAGGACACTTCTTTAAACAGTAACATGAGCAACCCTTGTTGAGAAGAGAACAACCTTGCTCCACAGCCAGTGAGGGTATTCGTATAAAGAACAGCATCTCCGAAACACTAGAGCAGGCAAGAAGCAGCTAACATGAACATCCCTATATAACACGATGTGCTTGGACTAAAGTGAAGAAAATCTGCCCGAACTCTGTGTAGTGTTTTTCCAGATCCAGACACTGCTTGGTTCTTCAGACCTGTGGTTTCCTCAGCCTCTGGATAATCAACTGTATGCTACAGCGGCTCCTTCTTGCAGTCCTTTGGGTACTTTTCTCCAACCTTCTGTTGATTCAGGCATTTCAGTGCTTCACAAGAAGGTCTTCTACTTCAGTGCTATTCTTTCTCTCCACAAAGAGGAACTTGGAATTTTCTGGAAAGAAAGGAGGATGCTAAGGAATTCATTCAGATAAACACTTTAAGGAGTTGACAGAAAGTCATTATAAGAAAAGCAAAACAAACCATGCAGTGACTTGTCCCCTGGTTGCTCGTGGCTGAAGAAACAGAATTTCCCTCCTTTTAGAACCATAGACTTTTTTTTTTTTTTTAATTAGTGACAAATAAAGTATCTCTCATTATTAGACAAGCCTTAGGAAGCCTGGGCCTGAGTGATCCTGAGAGTAAAGCCCCACAGCAGTGAGGGCTTCAGGAGCACAGAGCTGGAGGAGCTCCCCCAGAGCCTGCTCAGATCTGCCAGAGTCTGCCAGCAGTCCACATTTCCCACCTCTGCTGAAGACCCAATATTTTATTTCCTAGGTCAAGACACCAGGGCAGTATTATCAGGCAGATATTTGATTAATAATAAAAAATCAAGCAGCCACAGGCAGGTAGAAACGATCTCGACTCTGCTGTACTCAGTTTGGAGTAAGCAGAGACAAGGGTTATGCCAGAAAGCCAACACCTGGGGTTACCCTCTGGTACTGGAGATACCACGACTGATACCATAAGTGCTGGGAATAACTATGTGGCACCTGCCAATAAATGCTCATTTTCAAGAGTCCACCACTGGAAGTGATTTGCTGATTCTTCATTTATTCATTTTTTATATATATTCTTTTCCTGGAGTTCACAGTGTTAGCTGAGGAGGCTGCCAGCCTCATGTGCTCATCCCCACTAACTCTTCAGGACTTCTACCTCCATGCAGCCAATACCCACAAAACAGAGTCACTGCAGAAACACCAACTTGCCTCTTACAAGCCACACTCTCTCAGGCCCCGAGAGCATTGCAGTTATCACTAAAGGGTGCAGAGAGCTCAGAAGTCCCATGCATATGTTGTTACTGTGGGAGCCACCTCTCTTGTTTGTATTGTCCTACGAGAAATAGCACGGGCTTGACTTTGAGAATGTGTACGTGGGCAAGGATGTCTAAGAAATGCATATGCTGGGAAAAATAAGCTCCCTAAAAGAAGTGGAGCTGAAGACCAAGACCAATCTGAGATTTGCTTTTGGAAGCCCTGCATCTGCTGGTGTGTGCTGTCAGCAGACACACTGCTGTGTTTCAGAAATCATTACCACACCCTGATCAAAGCTCCCTTGCTCATTAAAATCCCTATGTTCCTTCCTATTTGTTGTGCAAGGTGCATTTAAGTCATCTGATTCATACACTTTCTTTTACCCTTTCATATAACTAATAGTCTTTGAAATGTAGAAAAATATTAGTAACAGGTGAGAGCCTCTTTGTAATGGTACTAAGATCAAATCATTCTGTAAATTAAAATATGTACTTTGCTTCAAATGTCCTATAATTCAGCACTGACATTAATTATAGTTTTTCTTATCTATCCTAGTGTCTCTCCATTGCTGTCTTTTAATACCTCATTTCTCATTTTCCCTACTTTACCCATTGCCTGACACAAATAAAGGACACATGGGCAATTATTGGGATTTTCAAGGCCAATTTGGCAGCCCCTTTATTTACTTTGTTTCAGATGACAGTCATATCTGACAGTTTTTTCAGTAACAGTGTTTGTTAGCTGAATAAATGTAGGTTGGCAGTGTTAGCAGAACATTTCCATTTTGGTTAAAACTCCTGAAAATCTACTGAAATTCAGTATTGAACATCATTTATCTGCACACCGTGTTTTTGCGTGCGATCCATCAAGGCAGTGGAAGTTACCTTGCAGTTTGCTGCTGGCTGTTGTGATCGAATGACACATCTTAGGTTGCCAGTGTCTTCGTGACCTACGCTTTTCCTTGCTCTTTGAAAAAACCCAACTAGGTAGTGAAATCACTATTTCCAAAGACAACTGCAATTGCTCAGTCTTCCATGTCTGGGGGAAATTAATAAACCGCAGATCAAACGTTTCCATCACAAAGGCAATGTGATTCAGAAATGATGAAGTGGATGGGTACCACTGCATATTTTGATGGTGTAGGTCCAGGTTCTTGCCGGTTGTTAGATGGGTAACAGTTGAGACTGGGCTGTGGGAGAGAGGATGTTTCGTGTGTAATGGCCTGTCTGGTTTGTGGCCCTGTGCTACGCAGCCGTAGGGACTGTTCTTTTTCTACTTCCCTCAGGCCATTAATGAGGACACCTGAGGAAGAAGCTGGAACTGGGAGGGTTGGCAGCAGAGGTGTAAAGGAGGCACATGCCTCAGAGTCTCTTCTACAGCTGCCCTCTCCCTGCTGGAGTGTCAGCAGAGTGCGATGCTCCCGGGTCTCCCTCACCAATTCCCGCGCCCTTTCTTTCCTCGTGGTGTGTGCACCCTGCTCCCGTGCCCCTGGCACCAGCGAGCCTGCTCAGGGTAGAGGCAGGACTTGTGTCTGTCCATGTACAGACTTGACTACCCTCAGACAATCCTCTGCCATCACCCCATGGGCTGGTGGGGAAGGAGCAAGGGGCTCCCCGCTGTTCCCCGTTCTTCTGTGTCCTAGGTGCTCCCCCCAAAACTAGTCCCAAGCAGGTAGAACAGGACCCAGTGGAGCAGGAGCTGGAGAGCACTCCATCTCAGTGGCTCAATTTCGTTCCTCCTCCTGTGCTCCTTGCAGGCTAACAGGGCCAGGAGAGGGAACTCATCCCCAGCTCACAGCCACCCATACTGCTGAGCTCGTGCTCCCTGGGGTGGTTTGACCCTGGGGACAGCCTAGGGTTCAAGTGGTCCAGGAAGGGCTCTGGGTAAACAGTTTGGATATGGCCACCACGTGTGATCGTAGGAGAGGTCATCTGCATGGACGTGAGCCGTGCTGCGCCAGCTGGCCTCTGGGCCAGAGCTTGGTCCCTGCCTCATCTTGTTTATTAGTAGAGGGAGAGCTGCCTAAAGTCAGGCACGTTTGATAAGGTCAAGGAGAGGATCAGAGCTGGTAGGAGAGGGAAAGGGCTGGGTAAAAAGTTGCTAAGGGCTGTGTCTGTCCTTTCACTGGCCTCTGTACATATGGCTCAGCGATTTTAATGGGTGGCAATGAGATAAAAGGACGTCCAGTGGACCCACTTTGCAGTTTTCATTTGTAATTCCTACTGTGGTGCAACCCACAGGAGACTGAGAGACGACCAACCCTCAGCTCTACACTTGAGACTTGCAATGGATGTTTCTCCCCGAGGCTGCCCACACACTGTTCCCACTGCACAAGGCACGGCCCTGTACTCCCGCAGGAGCATCTCTAGTGAAGTCACTGCCCTGTGACAGGGCATGAGGCGTCCTTGCGTAGATTGGATTAGACTGAAATGTCAAATGCTCACAGTTGTCCTCGCCTTCCCCACTGGGGATGTGGGAAGCCAAGGCTTTCTGAAGTTTGTGCTATAAAAGCAGGAAGATGTTCAGCAGTCTGAGCTGCAGGTGCTCCATCACTACAGCGTGCCCAAAATTGTATCTGGTCTCACAAGACAGACACAGCTTTTATGACAAAGAAGTCCTAAAGAATGACTGAATACATGCATGAGACTGAAGGAAATACATGTGTGAGTTGCTCCTTCTAAATGCCATACTCTAAAGACAAATTCCAGGAGCACAAGTTCCTCAGGGACAGCTATTTCCAGTGGCTGCATGATACGATCCTGCACCACAGCATCCCCTCACAAACAGCTGGTGAACTGAACTCCAAGAGTTCAGGTTCATTTCAGCAGCCTCTAGCACAGCTCGTGTGGGAGAGATTGGATTTCCACCCAAGCTGCTTGCCATGGCACCAGTGGGACAGTCAATGACTGCACATCTAACCCAGGATGGGTAAAACATCACTGGCAGAACTGGTCCCCCAGCAGGAAGGATGCTAAATTAATGCAAAAGGACCTCATTCTGTAATCACATTTGCTGGCACAGATCAGAAGTAACTTCATGGGTGCAAATGAGATTACTCCAACACAAAACCTGTAGGGACATGACCAATGTTGTCCCTGCTTCTAGATTTCTAAAGTAGGATAAGAAAATGGTGTGCTGGGTTCCCATTGCATTGCAAGGTGGTTTGCTGCAGGAGCAAAGATGTCTGCGGAAGAGCTCTTGACATTTGTAAGCCTGTGCATGAATCACTGCACACACCACAGATCAGCAGGAGAAAAAAACCAAACAGGTCTTATTTCCCTCTGCAAGTTGTCAAGTCACATTTTAATTTTTAAATACTTCTCAGGATCTCCAAGGTGAGAAAAAAACCCCAACCCTACAAGTATTTTCTAAGCTTGATTAGTTTCATGTCTGTAGGTGGCATCCACCTGCAAACCTCCAGAAGCTGCCTCCTGGACTTAGATGCTACACAATGATGGAGGGAGGTAGGGCAGAATTTCTAATTACTGCTTGCCATCACCTCTAACTACACATTTATCTGTCAAGGCTTTTTGACAAATTACAGGCAAGTGTGTAGCCTGTCCTACCTGCTGCAGAATAATAAATCCCATCATTAATCCCAGTGAAGGGATGCTCTCAGTCCTGAGATCAGGCAGTACCCTGGCCTGACATTGAGTTTGTGCTCTAAATATTCAACAGAATTGTGTCTTTTTAAATTGGTTGTTATTATAAAGAGCTGCGCGGGCACTGAGGGGAGGAAAGCCACACAGGTTCGTTTTCATAACTCCTCCTTACCCAGCGATAGGAGATCCCTCAGAAAAGGAAGATAAGAAAAGTAATTGTTTTCTTCCACAAAGGACCTGACAATGACTAGGTGGCTTTAAACATGTAGAAGTCCTTTTAAAAGGAGTATAGGTCAGTCTTTTATACTAAAAGCTTAACAATGTCCTCTGATCCTCAGAAGCCATGGTGTCTCACCCTATAATAACACAGAAAACCTTGTAATGCTTTGAAATATTATTTGGCACAGTTGAACTCCCTTTCAAACAGGTTTTTAAAGCTATGAGCTCTCAAAATTATGCCATTGTCTTGTCTCCATCACATACATCAAGGGCAGAATTGTGGACTGAATCAACTGCCATTCTCCTGCTACTAGATTATGCCTCTTTTTGATGCATACTCAAGGAAGTGCAATGCATGAACAGATTAAGAATTAAGTGGGATCAGACTTCATATGGTTGTGTTTTCTGAGGCCATCTGGTTAGTGAGGCAACTGCTTTAAGTATAACAGTAAAGTTGATGAATGCAGATTAAAACCACCAAGAGTTTAGCATTTGATGATATCAGCCTGGGGAGACACTACAAATGCCCTGGTAAACAACTTAATGTCACCACCTGAAATATTCTCCATACATTGACTTGTAGAATCGGATCTTTTATATAATATCTTGTGGTTTTGTCCAGGCCATCTGGAATACAAGCTGCCAAAAGCCATAAGAAGTTTGCTACTAACTTGCTTCAGTACACAGAGTTGTGGCTTTTTTTAAAGGATGAGAGAACTGCAAATAACAAAGTGTCAAAATATTGGAGGAGAATTTCACTAAAACTTCACCCTAGAAAAAGGTGGCCTTTTTTTTTCCTAAACCTTAACAGATTTAAGTACATGCATTGGAGCAAGAAGACTGTCTTGCCATTTCTCTTCATTTTAAGCAAAATTATCTTTCTTTAAGCTACAGTATCATCTTTCTTCACCATAAGCTTGTGGAGAACAACATGCTTATATTTTGCCTGCCGAACATAAAAGTGCAATTCAGTCAAGGGAGCAAGCTCATGTTTTCTTGAAGCATACCGGGTAAGTTGTGGACTTCAATTTAGGTGTGTTCAGAAATGTTTCACTAAATTTTGGGCACAGTTCCCTTCTCTACATAGATGTTGTTTTTCCTTTCTTTTTTTGAATTATGGACCTCACAAAGGCAAGAAACCAGATGGTGAGCACCTGACACAGGCTGAAAAGTCATTATTACCAGTTGTGTAGCACAACTTCGTAACTGCTTACCTAGAGCTAACAACAGAACAGAGCTGACTGAGAGTGGGATCCTGTTGATCCGCCTACCCACCCACCCAACTGGAGCTATGAGTCTACATTTGGCTGACCTAGAGCTTGAGGGAATCCAGGGCACAGATGCCTGTGCCTATCACTGTTGACACACCTGTAGAGATGTTAGAAGGCAAAGTAAACATTGCACTCTGTTTTGTTTATCTGTGATGTGTGGGAAACTAAAGAGATTTGAGGTTTTTTCTTTGTTTACTTCTTTTTGTTTTCTGCTAAGGTGACAAATTGAAATTTGTTTACCTTATGCTTTGTGAATGACTCTATACATGGCTGGAAACAAAACATAACATCACAAACAATACTCCATGAAATTAAACCTGAGTCAGACATAAATAAATTTTTATTATTTCTATTTGAGACAGTTTTTTGTTTTACCTTTGTTGACATCCATTTAAGTGGAATCATTAACTATATTGAGGAAAGTAGTCATTGTTAATGACAGCATTTCCTCTGTTTTTCTCAAGTTTGAAATGCCAGGTGGTGATGGGCTGGCATCATTCAATAGATTGTTTCATTTCTGGATGCATTCAGAGTTGTTCCACCTTCAATACCTTCTCTGACAGGGCATGCAAAGTGACACGTGTATTGTCAAGACTGAAATCATCAGATGCCAATATTATACTTGGAGATCTTTTCTTTACGATGATTTTAGCCATGGAGATTTTTCTGGCTCTGACCAGAGTCAATCCTGGAAGCAGTTACACTGCAGAGATGAGTGTAGGCTCCAGGCTGAATTCCTGGAAAAGCTGCTTGCTTGAATGCTTCCTGTTACTGGCTGGTGAATGTTTGTAGATAAGATACACCAAATGTATTGCCGGTCACTGCATCATTGCTTTTCTTCTAGTCGAGGAAACAGGAACCCACCAAATCTGCTAGGGCATGGTAGGAAGCAGACAATGCTCGGGCTCTTTCCCCACCTGAATTGCATATGGGAGAAGTTGTCTGCTCATGGGCAGCTCACTGTGGGCGTGGGACCACAGTCTGATGAAAAAGACAAACTGGGAAAAGCAAGGCAGGCAAGTACAAGAATTGCAGTGCTGGTTCACCCCTGAGGACTTAAAATTTTTCAAACAAGCAAGGACAGCCTCAGCTTGACATTTTTCATATTACTAAGGTGAAAACAAGCAACAGAAGAAAAAAACAGACTCCTCTAGGTCTTGTCTGAACAACATAAGGGAGCACAAATGACACATTTTTGCCCATTTGTAGGTGGCAAAAGAAATGAGCTCTCTACAACAGCAAAAAGTTCTCTTCTCTGTTTTTAAGCAGTAAGTCTCAATTTGCATTGTTGTCACATACTGAGGAGAACAGAGATGTATGTTGACCTTCCCATCGGTAGAAGTTGTGGTGCTTCCCACCCAAGAACAAGATCATGGTGGGGGGTTCCCTTTGACCTCCACATGCACTTTGTTCTTTGACAATTGGTAGCAAATTCTGCCTGAGTGTATCAAGAACAGGTAAGAATTTTGAGCATGGACACGAGAAGACGGGCAGGAGCTCAGTGAACTATGCAGAAAGCAAAAATAAAGCTTCCCGTATCAGAGAATTTGCCTGTCCAAAATCCTGGTGAGCCTTCATGTGACAAAGCAGTCTCTGTAAGAAGGATGATGTTGCTACATTCCTGTCTGCAGGATCTCTGGGATATCCCTGAGCTGTGTGGTTTTTCAGGGGATGTTCTGCGGTCCTTGTCCTCTCTCAGGAATGGTCTTTCCTTTAATGACTTAATTTACAACTTTTGTGTTTATTTATTTATTTTATGTTTATTTATCTATTCAGCCCCCAGCTTCCTGACCAGTAACTCCCATAGTAACCCAGTGCTTCATAGCCAGGCCCCAGCAGGATCCTGGCTTGATCCCTCGTCTTCCATATGCCTGTATCAGTCTAAACTACTGAGCTGTCTTTCCCTGTTCCTTGTGGCCCTGGAAAGAAGTTAATTCCTGTGGTCAAACAACAGGAAAGCAACAGGGAGTCGTTTATTCCACAAAACAGTGTACCTATTTCCCATGTTTTCTACCTGGGACATTTATAGAAGCAGAAAACTCGTCTCTACCATTACCAAAGCCAAGCATGGCATGTTTATTTTTTTCCAGAAAGTATAAAAATATTCTTAATTTAGATTCTTTACATGTGACAATTATTGAATAAACAAAGAAACCGAAGAAAATAATCTAATGCATAGCCTTCTGTTGCGCCTCAGGGACACTTCTCCAAACAAGTAAAGCTGCAAAAGCATAGGATCTCATTCCGTACTGTGTATAATCTGAAAGAAATTTGCTACTTCAAACATAATTGTCTGTGGCAGCAGGCATCAGAGGAAGCTGGACTGGGCATCCCAGATAGCTTTTTGAGGCATTTAGTGTTGCTTTGACAGGGTTTGCTTCTGCACTGATGGGTGCACTGGGGACCTTTTCCAGAGCAGAGACAAAATCAATTTGTTTTCACAGATTTTTCAACAATTTCCTAGGATTAGAGCTGTGTTTACTCTTGGTCTTTCTGATATTGAAGGAATTTACAAGATATTTCCACAATGTTAACAGATCCTTATGTTAGTTATTAACTCAATGGACTGATATAATTTCGAATCCCACTGTAGCTGTGAATACATAAGTGGGATTTTAAGATATAATATGTGA
Source organism: Phaethon lepturus (assembly GCF_000687285.1). NCBI lineage: Eukaryota > Metazoa > Chordata > Aves > Phaethontiformes > Phaethontidae > Phaethon > Phaethon lepturus. The sequence goes on along the minus strand of NW_010555370.1, from coordinate 1,456 downwards.
TTGCTACTTTCAAAAACTAAACTGCAACCTTGAAAAAAATAGTTATGAAGCGTCAGCCAAAAAGTTATAGATGCATTTTTATAGTAGTGACTATTGTACAGATTTTTGACATATGGTTTGATCTGTCGTACTTTGTCCTGATCTCGCTCATTGATTTAGCAAAATGTGCAAACCTGTCTTCAGGGTATTAAGGTAAGGAGGGAGGAAATCTGTGACAAAACCAAAGAAGACTAGATGACCTTAAAGTTCCCTTCCAACCCAAAGATTCTATGATTCTATGAAGTTCCCAAGAAAATAAAAGAGGGACAGTTTCCCTTAGCAAAAAAGATCTGGTCTGAAGCGAAATATTTTAGATCTTCTGAAAAATGCAAAGAGCCTTCAACTTTAAGTACCTTCCACAGGAGTTGAGCACTTGTAACACTCAGCAGAACTGTGCTGTTCCTTGTGGAGGGCCGCATATTTGCATTTGCAGCCCTGTTAACCTTACTGGCACCTGTTGATTGCACACCACCTTTTATAGGCAGCATCTGTTCTTTCAACAGTACAAATGTGCCTAATTTCAAAATGCTGGACTAGGACTATCATGTTGCCTCATATTATTTTTGTCTTGTTCCTTAGAAGTATGTCTGCTTGGGGATCAGGTACTGCGGAAAGAAAACAGATTGTCTCCTTCCAGTAGTTCGTAGCAGCTGAGGTCTGGGAAAGGGGGGACAGAGAAGCGGTTGATTCCACCTTGTCTTCTGTGTTTGCTGCCTGGAGAAGGATGAGGTTCCCTGCGTCAGAAATCTTCATGAGGCAACTGAGCTAAGCCTGGAAACAATGACCTATCAATGACTTAGGATAATAGCATCCACATACGTTGCGGAGGGAAAAGGCTGCAGCTCTACATTTGCTAAGTTCCTTCTATTTCCTGTGCTAAGGAAACAAATAATAAACAGTGCCTAAGAGAAGAAGGGGAAGAAGAATACCAATGTAAGCATCATCTCACACTGATTTAAAATTAAAGGTTCATATTGTCAGGCAGCCTAAGAGGGTCTTTAAATATAAGAGTAGATATAAAGAGCTTCAAGCTTCCCAGCTTGAGGGCTGTTCAGCAAAATTGAAGATGGCATCAAGTTAGTGATTAATGAAAATATTAAATGCATGAAAGAATAATGTATTCAGATTCAGAACAGCATTACATTACCAATCAGTTGTTTTGTTATAATGTGCCCCAATTATCCCATGCTACTAATGCAAATATATTTTGATCAGTTGAATCAATAAGAGAATTTCATTATTACAGCTTCTTGTTCAGTTTTGGAGAGCCTGGAAACAACGAGGTCTTGATTATCCTTTGTGTAAATGTTGACAAACGTTACTCATATTGTTTAATGCAGTACTGGAAGACATTGAGATTTTACAGTGATGATGATGGGACAGAGTATAATAGGATAGGATAGGATAGGATAGGATA
>NW_010555369.1:0-17122 GCF_000687285.1 Phaethon lepturus | reverse complement strand
CCAACTTGGTGTCATCTGCAAACTTACTGAACAGGGCCCTTGATCGCCTCATCCAGATCATCAATAAATATTTTACACAAGATCAGCCTCAAAACTGAGCCCTGGGGAACACCGCTTGTGACTGGCCGCCAAGTGGATTTAACGCCATTCATGACAACTCTCTGGGCTTGGCTGTCCAGACAGTTCTTTACCCAGCGAAGAGTACACCTAAGCCACAAGCCACCAGTTTCTCCAGGAGAATGCTGTGGGAGACGCTGTCAAAGGCTTTGCTAAAGTCCAGGTATACAATGTCCACAGCCTTTCCCTCATCTACTAGGCAAGTCACCTGGTCATAGAAGGAGATCAGGTTGGTCAAGCAGGACCTACCTTTCATGAACCCATGCTGGCTGGGCCTGATCCCTTGGTTGTCCTGCACATGCCCTGTGAGCACCCTCAAGATGAACCGTTCCATAATCTTCCCCGGTACAGAGGTCAGACTGACAGGCCTGTAGTTCCACAGATCCTCCTTCCAGCCCTTCTTAGAGATGGGCGTCACATTGCCAAGCCTTCAGTTTTCTGGGACCTCCCTTGTTAACCAAGACTGATGATAAATGATGGAGAGTGGCTTGGAAAACTCCTCCGCCAGCTCTCTTGCTACTCTTGGGTGGATCCCATCAGGGCTCATAGACTTGTCCAGGTGGCATAGCACGTTGTTAACTGCTTCGTCTTGGATAATGGGAAGTTTATTCTGCTCTCCATCCCTGTCTTTCAGCTCAGGGAGCTGAATACCCTGTGGATACCTGGTCTGGCTATTAAAGACTGAGGCAAAGAAGGCATGAAGTACCTCAGTCTTTTCCTCATCCTTGGCTGACAATGTTCGCCCCCACATCCAATAAGGGATGGAGATTCTCCTTGGCTCTCTTTTTGTTGTTAATATATTAGTAGAAACCTTTTCTGTTGTCCATTATGACCGTGGTCCGTTTGAGTTCTAGCTGGGCTTTTGCCTTTTTAATGCTTTCAAATGAAGTTTAAGATTCTGCCTTTAACAATATTCTGATGTCTGGACATCTTTTCCTTTCTTGTTTTGATCTCTGTGTTAGTACTCATGGTGAAACATGCAGTATCCAAACAAATAAAATCCTGCAATCCACTGTTTTATGTAGTATGCTAATATACACTGAAACAGAATCATAGATTCAGAGTATCTGAAGTTGGAGGGCACCTATAAGGATCACCAAGTCCGACCCCCTGATCCTCACAGGACTACCTAAAATGAAACTATATGGCTAAGAGCATAGCCCAGATACTCCTTGAACTCTGACAGGCTTGGTGCTGTGACCACTTCCCTGGGCAGCCTGTTCCAGTGACCGACCACCCTCTCAGTGAAGAAGCGTTTCCTAATGTCCAATCTGAAATTCCTCTGACTCAGCTTCGTTCCATTTCCTCATGTCTTATCTCTGGTCACCAGAGAAAAGATATCAGCACCTCCTCTTCTGCTGCCCATCTTGAGGAAGCTCTAGACTACGATGAAGTCACCCTTCACCCTTCTCTTCTCCAGGATGAACAAACCAAGTAACCTCAACCACTCCTCATAAGTCTTTCACCATCTTGGTCGTTCTCCTCTGGACACACTCTAAATAGTTTGATGTCCTTCTCATACTGAGGCACCCAAAACTGCACACAGTACTCGAAGAGGGGCCACACCAGTGCAGTGTACAGTGGGACAATCACCTCCCTCAACTGGCTAGCTATGCTGTGCTTGATGTACTCCAGGACACAGTTGGCCCTTTTGGCTGCCAGGGCACACTGTTTTCTCATATTCAACTTGTCATCCACCCAAATCCCCAGATCTCTTTCCAAGGGCTGGGCTCCAGCCTCTTGTCCCCCAGTTTGTATGTATAACCAGGATTAGGCCATCCCAGGTGGGGAACCTTGTACTTGCTCCTGTTAAATTTCATACATTTGGTGACTGCTCAGTTGCCTAGTCTATCCAGAAGTCTCTGTAAGGCCTCTCTATCCTTGAGGAAGTCCACATCTCATGCTAGTTATAGCATCATTGACAAACTTACTTAATGTACATTTGATTCCTGCATCCAAATCATTTATAAAAACATTAAAGAGCACTGGCTCTAAAACTGAGCCTTGTGGAACCCCACTGGTGACTGGCCACCACCAGCTTGATGTAACCTCATTCACTATAACTCTTTGAGCCCAGCCCATCAGCCAATTGCTCACCCAATGCATTATGGACTTGTCTGGCTATGTAATGTATGTTGCATCAGAAAAAAATCCTAATGGGAAAGAAAAAAGTATCAAACACACAATAGCCAGACCTTTTTTCATGAATCTTTTTTTTTTTTTTTAACCTAGGAAAATTATGCTGTCTTATAGTAAGAACTGGTCATCATCAGAGACAACATATAGTTGTACCTGAATACAAAAGTAGTCAAAAGTCCAAAAGATGCCCCTATTTGTGCCTTGGGAGATGGACATACAATGCAAAGTGTTTGAAACATAAATAAAGATAAAGTAAATACAGTTTTAAAATTTTATTTTCTGCTTGAGGAATGGTATTGTCAATGTTGCATCACAATTTCCTTCTCTGGTTTAGGTTCTTAAAGAATTTTTTTCTTCTTTAATGTTAAAACAAATATTTGTGTTCATACATTACTTGTTTGACTTTATGATTCTCACCTGTCAAAAGTGATCTTAATGGAATGTCCTGGTCTTGCTTCAATCACCCATTCACAATTAAGTGAGTCCTTATAATATCCTGGCCACCCTGGTGGTAAGATAACACCACTCGATGCTGTCAAATGTCCACCACATGGTGCTATAAGAAAAAAACATGTATACTTGTATCATACACAGTATTTTAAATACAATAGTATATATTCAAAGAACTTACAAAAAATTAACTAAAAAGCATATAAAATTAGTTTCTTATACAACACAACTAAATTTTCTACATTATGTTATGAGCATTTTTCTTCAGAATCTTAAGTCCTTCAATGTATCTTATCATAGCATATTACTCTACACATATCTTAATAGACAGAGCATGGCACTTGATTCTGCCATCCTTCCTTCTGTTGAAAAGCACATTATCTCATTAAAAATAATATATCATCTTTTTTTAGTTCTAGTATAATTCCACATTTATGTGGAAATATCAGAAATTGTTTCCAGTAATTTATAGTTAATTATTTTCATGGTACTGTGCCATCTAATCCCGTTTTGAGTAATCTTTCAGCTCAGTGGAACAGATTGTTGTAAATATTCCACTGAATCACAGAATGGTTGAAGTTGGAAAGGACCTCCAAAAATCACCTAGTCCATCCCCTGCTCACTACAGGACATTGCATAGGACCACGTCCAGTCAGGATCATGCCCTTCCTCCAAAGGCAGTCACTCCACAGCTTCTCTAGGAAATCTGTTCCAGTGTTTGATCACTCTCACACTGAAAGTTTTTTCTTGTTTAAACAGAATTTCTCGTATTTCAGTTTGTGTCCATTGCCTCTTGTCCTGTCACTGGACACCACTGAGAAGAGTTTGGCTCAATCTTCTTTACACTGCCCAATCAGGTATTTATAAACATTGATAAGATCCCTCCCGAGCCCTTAACCTTTTCTTCTCCAGACTAGACAACCCCAGTTCTCTCAACCTCTTCTTGTATGACAGATGCTCCAAGTCCTTAATCATCTTTGTGACGCTTCACGGGATTCACTGTAGTATGTCCATGTCTCACTTGTACTGGGGATCCCAGGACTGCACACAGCACTCCAGAAGTAACCTCACCAATGCTGAATAGAGGATGACCTGTCATTTCCTCTCAGCCCAATTCTCTGGCCTGTCAGGGTCCCTCTGAACAGGACCACAAGCATATGGTGTAACAGCCACTCCCAGTTTTAAATAATGTGCAGACTTGCTCAGAGTACACTCTGTCACAACATTCAGATCATTACTGAAGACTTCAAACAGTATTGGACCCGGTAATGACCCCTGTGTACACCACTATGTACATAGTGTACCACACAGCTAGCCTCCAGTTGGTCTTTGTGTCACTGACACTATGAGCCCAACAGTTCAGTCGGTTTTCAGTCCACCTCACTGTTCACTTCTCTAGCCCATACTTCATCAGCTTGTCTATGAGAACCTTATACAGTGTCAAACACCTTACTAAAACTGAGATAAAAATTATCTCTTACTCTCCCTCCATCCCTCCATGCCAGGTTGGTCAGGCATGATTTCCTCTTCATAAATCCATGCTGACCACTCCCAATCACCATCTTGTTCTTCATTGTTTGGAAATGGTTTCCGGGAATATTGGCTGCATCACCTTTCCCAGTGACTGAGGTGAAACCTGTAGTTCTTCAGATCCTCCTTTCCTTTCTTGAAGATAGGAATTTGCATTCTTCTAGTCCTCAGGAACCTCCCCATGTTAAATGACCTTTCCAAGATGATTGAGAGTGGCCTTGCAATGTCATTGGCTGGCTTCCTCAGCACTTTGGGATGCATCCCATCAAGCCGATCCCTGTATGTCAAATTTCTTTACCTGTTCTCTAACTCGATTCTCCTCCATAAAAGGGGAAAAAAGTATTGCAACAGGACTATGAAAGTAACAGTGCTAGACTAGGAGCACTTTTCAGAGCAGGATCAGAGGACTTTGGTGCAGGATTAAACAACAGCAGAAGTGCCGGAACAAATTTTGGGAAACATAAATCCCTTAAAAAATTAAGCTGTCACAGAACAGGGCTTTGAGATGTTACATTTTACCAAAGGCTATGGAACAGTCTAATAGAAGAAGTCTTTCAAGGTCAGGTAAATTCATCTTAACATCATTTGTATAACCCTCAAGTAGACAGTGATATCATTATCAGCAAATTCCATATTGCAGCACAGGAAATCTTGTCATTTTTCTTCTGTTTCTCTAAGTAGTGACAAGAAAACCTGTTATGCTATATGGAAATGAATAGTAACATGTATTTGTAAGTAGTAAATTAATATTCCTAGTTTTGATTCAATGTTTTTAACAGAAAAAATTGAACTCAGAGACGTTATTTGATTTCATTCATGACTTGCACTTGTCTCTGGGAAGTTTTTCCAGATTTAAGAAAGCAAGGAAAAAAAGCCACCCACAAAACACTAAATACACATGTTGAAATGTCTGTGGGGCAAAATGACTGGCCAGGAAAATGGCATTTACATTATATGTGTATAGTTAATGAAGAATGAAAAGTATTCTATCGTGTTTTTTCAAATTAATTTTTGTCATATTAAAACCAAGAACAACCAGAAGACTGTTGATCCTCACCTGATTATAACACATCACTCACTGCACATATTTCAGGTGCTGCTTATAAAGATTGTTAAGCATACAAAGACACAAAGCAGAGTAACAACAAAAACAACAGTTGTTCAGAAATCTCAGACAACTAGAAGCAAACTAAATTATCTCTAAACTAGCTAGCAAGGATGCTTGGTCCATACTGTAATCCAAACCCCAAAACTCCTTCAGTTATCGGCTAGAAAGAGAATCCACATCAGAGAGAAAGACATTCTGAATGTAACTTAAAAGAATTATACTTCCTTCTGTGCCAAAAAACCACTAGGCAAATTCTAAAAAAATAGTCTAGTAGCTTAATCCTTTCTTCATTAAAAACTACGTAAACATCCTGCAAGATTCAAAGAAAGGATTACTGAGCAGTATGTACGTATTTTCTTAAAGAGTAATTTATGTGTGTGTTTTCTCTACTATCTTTTTCTTAAAGTGCTCATCTTAGGTCCTTTACCTATGTGTTTATGGAAATAAAATTACACAAAGATAATATTGAATACTTTATCAATTGTGTATAGAGTTTCAAAAGGAGAAAACTTCTTTTCATGAAGAATCTCGCCCTACTCCCTGCTTTGGAGTGGGTTGGTTTTGCTCTAGGCTCTCCTGGTTTCAGCTGAGCTAGAGTTAATTTGCTTCATAGAAGCTAGTGTGAGGCTGTGTTTTGGATTTGGGATGAGAAAATGTTGACAATGTGCTGATGTTTTGAGCTGTTGCTAAGCAGTCAAGGACTGTCGGGCTCCTCATGATGGCCTGTCAGCGAGAAGGCTGGAGGTGCATGGGAAGCTGGGAGGGGACACAGACAGGACAGATGACCCAGGCTGGCCAAAGGGATATGACATCATGCTCGGTATATAAAGCTGGGGGGAAGAAGGAGGAAGAGGTAGAGGGACATTGGGAGTTACAGTGTCTGTCTCCCCAAGAAACCATTACGCGTGATGGAGCCCTGTTTCCCTGGAGATGGCTGAACACCTGCCTGCCCATGGGGAGTGGTGAATGAATTCCTTGTTTTGCTTTGTTTGTGTGTGCAGCTTTTGCTTTACTGATTAAACCATTCTTATCTCACACCATGAGTTTTCTCACTGTTACCCTTCCAATCCTCTCCCCCGTCCCACCATAAGGAAGTGAGCAGGCGGCTGCATGGTGCTTAGTTGCTGGCTGGGGTTAAACCACAACATAAGAAAAAAACCCTGCTTCGCTGTGTAAGTCATTATATGGCTTATTTAGAATAAGAAAATATGTTAGTACAACATCTAGGTTCATATACACTACTTCGACCAGGCTGCTAACATGTTTTTTTTTCAATATCTCTACATTTTCTTAGAAATGCACATTCTTATGAGAACTGAACTGCCAAATTGCCCAAATAACAAAAACTGTAAAAGTTTTGATGGTAAGTTAAGACATAACTGCAATGACACTGAAGTTAATGGAGGTGTGAGATTTATACCAATTAAAAGGTTTGGATTAGTTTCTTCAAAAAAGTATAATTTAATTGAGTGTCTGACTATATATCCATCATTTACTAAAAGATATATAATTTTTTGAACATCATTTTTAACAGACACACTCTAGTTGTTTATTAAATACATTCATATGTCTTGCCTTAGGACCCATCACTGTTAAGCATCAAGGAATCAGCCTCCTTTTTCTTTTTTCTTCCCACTGTATTTCATACTAAAGAGAGATTTCATCCTAAGTATAGCTAGTGTGTTTATTCACCTAGGCAAGAACAAGCAAACAAATTTGGAATTTTGGGGGGAATATAATGAATATTAATCATAGCTTTGATTTTCACTGTGTTTCTCAGGAAAAAATGTACTGCAGATTAATATGTTACATAATAATGTTAGATAATAATGTTCTTCAGTATGCTACAGACAAAACTGTTATAACAGCTATAATTCACAACTAAGTAATGATAGTGACAATCAGAAGTTGAAAAGAATAGCAACCACATTTTTAGAATGCTAAGTTATTCCAAGAATATAAAAGGAAGCTATCTTGTTTCTATTATGCCTCTCATGTGACTGAGTGTTAAAATAAGATGAATGAATAACTTTAGCTAAAGAAGTCTTATTTATGTGCAAAACATAAAAATTAAGCTAAATTTAAATAGTTCCATTATTCAAACTGTAGGTGCAAATTAAAGATTGTGCCCTTACCTTCACAACGTGGGACAGTAGAGCTCCATACTACATTTCCATCTTGCATAATACAAGTTATGGATTCAGAGCCTTGGGTCTTCACAAAGCCATCATCACAGTGAAATGAAACAGAACTTCCCAGAAGGAATCTGTCTCCAAAACGCCTTCCATTTATAGGAATGCCTGGATCATGGCACTCATTCTGATAACATGCTGATAAAAACATAGTAAACATAGTAAACATAGAAAACTCCTCAGTAAAAAGTCATCATTAAATCCAATGACAGTCACACAGATGCAACATAGTTCAAATTCTGAAGCTTTTTAGTTATGTGTGGCTTAGATACACAAGAACACTTTGCTTAAATTTCCCTCCGGACAAAATCCAGCCTCTAACATAATGATAAGTGTGGTTTCACGTTGCAACTAATCTGGCAAAAATACAGGCTACTGTTAAAAAGCTATGGCCACACAGAGCAACCTATCAGTGGGACGATGGCAGCAGTCTGCCTCCATCTAGTGGTGAGGCAACACAGGGTGAAACGCACAGGGACCCACACCTCCATGTGCATGTGTGACCTCATAGGGGGAGTTCTAACCATTACGTGGATCAGTGAGTTTCAGACAGCAGCAGTGCGGGTGCATGTAAAGCTAGGGGACCTCCGTGCCTTTCAGAGGTGCGTGCAAGTAAGGGAACCCACTTTGAGGAAAAGGGGTGAGTGCTTGTGACCCCTATGTCCTGTGAGGGCAAAGTATGTATGTAAATCTTGGCAGGGCAAGATGAGGATAGATTAGAGTGGAAAGTTATTTACAAATTTGTATGTGTTAAGATAAACCAGGTAGCACAAGGAGGCACCAAGTATGGTCATGGCACCAAGCCTGTTAGCGTACAAGGAGTGTCTGGCCAACACCTTAGTCATATGGTTTAGTTTTACATAGTCCTGCGAGGACCTGGGAGTGGGACTTGATGATCCTTACTCTTCTAACTTGAGATATTCTATGGTTCTATGATTCTAAGATTTCGTGTCTAACATTGTGGTTTATCTGTCGAATTGCTGATATTGTTCCTGAATCTACAGTTCACTGATTGTCAGTTTCATTAATAAATCAATAAATTGCTTTGATCCTGATTTGATTTAAACCATGAGTGGAGCACTTTTCCCCTGCAATACATAGGAGATCCAGAAGTGTTAGCACCTTGGCTGAACTTAAACTAAGCATTTCCTACAAACATGAAGGATTCATAAATCAGGGACACTCCCATTTGTCATCTCAGTTTCCCACTATGGAGCCATGTGTGTTCATCAAGCTCAGCGATATCACCTACTCTAATAGGAAAAGTGTGGTGGAAAGTTCTTTTGCATAATACCTAGGTGATCAGAACTCTCAGGGAGTTTGATCTATGAATATTATATTCCTGACTGCATAATTTTCCAGCTTCAAATAGAAATAGCAGATTGTCTTTATTACAGTCTGTCTTTACTTTGGTAGAACAGTATATGAAAAAAGGGTTCTGAATAATCTCAGACAGAAACAGACCTAGAATCCAGGACTCACATGTTCTGGTAAATCTTAATATCAACAGTCTTAGTTAAGATAAGGATCTCCCTTTTATCTTCCTGCCACTTTTCAAAGGACAATAATTATCCCTTTCTCTGAAAGCAAAGGAACAATTTAGGCATCTAAGACTTAGAATGTGTTGCAGTCCATGCGTTCCAGTTTTATGTGGGGCATCTTTCTAAATAATGCAAGGAAACACCTTGGCCCTGAACACACACTGTTAATCGTTTATCTCAACTGACACAAGATAGGAACAGCACAAGATGGGACAAAGAAATCTTTATTGTCAGTTAACTACTTCTATAACCTTAGAAGATAATTTCGTCAACTAAAAAGATAATCTCCATATAAGTAATGTCTTTGATGACTAATAAAACTTCTAGGAGAATTAGCAGTCTATGGCTAACATAATAATATTTTCTACATGACGATGATGTTACTAGAGTTTTCAATTGAGAGTACTGTTGACTAATATCCTTTCATATAAACACAACAACAGATGGCTATTTATAGCCAGATATTTTTTTGCCTGGTTTCCCAAATGGGAAACGGTAGCTTTCTATACATTTGTGACTGTAGGCCCACATTTAACAACTCTTGAACATGTTGACCAGTTGCAACTAAATTTGTACATTTGAGAATTGCATTCTGAAAGGTTTTATGTTCTTAAAATTCTTAAAGAAACTGTAACTGGAGAGAAAAATGATTATTAAATTAGTACACTCCTAGAGGAAAGACTTTTGCATGAGATCAGCTATGTTCTTAGACACTAGAAAAACCACAGAGGATAACTATGATGTGTATCCCGAAAGAGACATCTATATTCTTAGGGGTCTATATTCATAGATACCACACCATCTAACTGGAATATAAAATGCAAAATCAAAGCAGGTTCCCAGAGCTATTTATTTGCAATGATATTCTAGTTGCTCTTCATACTTCTATGCTTTTCAGATTAACATCTCAATATTTGGGATCTAAGTTTCCTGCTGGTTTCCTTGAGAAGTATATTATATCACTTGCACTGGATGTTTTGATCTGAATGATCCACACTTTGGTTACCTGCTCTGTATTTATGCGGTGTCAACCAAATTCACCCTTAAACAATGAAGGGAATTCCTTAGCACTATCACAATTAAAATAAATGAATTTTAAAGATTCAGATAAGATAATGAGTATCAGGAAGACAGCTGAAAGCAGTGCATTTATACAAGCATTACAATTTATTTCTGTATTACATATAAAAAGATGTTCTATTTTTCATTATTATGCAGAAAGATAGCTTGATTTTGACTAGGCGTAAAATAAAAGCAGAAGTTCTTACTTGTGTAAGTGATATTAAATCCTCTTCCAGTAGTAGAGTGATCCGACTGAAATTCAAGTCTTACTATGTGCCCACTGCTAGCCAACTGAGAAGGGACCTCATTGCCAGAAAAAGTTCCAAGAGGCGGTAAATCTGAAATCCCATCATCTTTCACTGTGAGGTAGTCAAATTGAGGTTCTACATCAAAGTCGTTGAAAATCAGATGGATTCTGCTTCCTGGCTCTGAGATAATTAACCAAACACAGTTCATATTGTTCCCATACTCCTCAGGATAATTTGGGGAAAGAATAATTCCAGACGGTGTGGTGAAGTTGAAGAAACATGAGACTAAAGAAAACAACAATAGATTCTCAATATACTATCCATAAACGTTATAAATACTTGTCTTTATATTTTTTATTCTTGTGGAAAAGGGTGCTTTTGAAGCCTGGATGTCAAAACTACTACACATGCAAACTGGAAATGTTTAAGGCTGTCAGAGCATTTCTCAAATGTAACATATTAGCCTTGCATGTTTTTATTTCCTCAAATGAGGCCAAGTGACTACACCAGGGCCTGCAAGAGATTATCAGAAGCATGTAGAGAGTGCCAAAGAAAACAAAAGTAATGCCTAATGTGTTAGAATTCAGAAAGATTTGGCAAATTTGTTCTGAAATGAAAATGCAACCTCCAAATTTAAATGTGTTTTTTTTTTCCTAAAGGGAATATACATGAAAATGTATTTAGCAGTCCAAAAAATCAGGCACAAAGGCCAGTTTGAAAAGGCACAAAGGCAGGTCAAAAACTTACGGGGAAGAATCAGAGACTGAGGCAACAAAGGGAACCTTGTGGTTGGTGTCTACTACAGGCTGCCTGATCAAAGGGAGCCTACTGACGAAGCCTTCTTACTCCAGCTACAGGAGGAATCGTGCTCGCAGGCTCTCGTCCTGCGGGGGGACTTCAACCACCCTGACATATGCTGGAAAAGTAGCACGGTGAGCTGTAGGCACTCCAGGAGGCTCCTGGAGTGCATGGAGGATAAGTTCTTATGCCAAGTAATAGCCCTACCGGAGGGGATGCCATACTGGACCTGCTGGTCACCAACGCAAGTGAGCTAACTGGTGACGCCAAGATTTGAGGAAGCCTGGGCTGCCGCGATCACACACTGGTGGATTTTACAGTAGAGGGATGTGGGGGAGGCGAAGAGTAAAGACAGGACCCTGAATTTTAGGAAAGCAAACTGCCAGCTCTTCAAGATGTTAGTCAACAGGAAACCCTGGGAAACTGCCCTCAGGGACAAGGGAGCAGTTGACCTCCAGTTGAGCTGGCAGATCTTTAAGGATGCTTTCCATAGAGTGCAAGAGCTCTTGATCCCGAGCTGTAAGAAATCAGGAAAGGAAGGCAACAGGCCAGCATGGCTGAGTGGAGACCTGATGGGAAACGTAAAGGGCAAGAAGAAAATGCACAGTTAGTGGAAGCAGGGACAGGTATCCTGGGAAGAGTACAGGGATGCTGCCCAGTTCTGTAGGGATGAGGTCAGGAAGGCCAAGGTGTGGCTGGAGCTGAGCTTGGCAAGGGACGTAAAGAATAGTAAGAAGGGCTTCTACAGGTATGTCAGGCAGAAAAGGAAGGTCAGAGAAAGCATATTCCCTGTGATGAGCAAGACTGGCAAACTGATAACAACAGATGAGGAGAAGGCTGAGGTACTCAATGACTTCTTTGCGTCAGTCTTCACTGTCAGTCTCTCCTCCCACACCTCTCGAGGGGATGGACTGCAAGACAGGGACTGGAGGAGCAAAGTCCTTCCCACTGTAAGAGAAGGTCAGGTTCAAGACCACCTGAGGAACCTGAACATGCACAGGTCTATGGGACCTGATGAGATGCATCCCAGAGTCCTGAGGGAACTGGCTGATGTAGTTGATCCACTCTCCATGATATTTGAAAAGTCCTGGCAGTCAGGTGAAATTCCTGGTAACTGGAAAAAGAGAAAAATTGCACCCATTTTTTAGAAGGGTAGAAAGGAGGACCCTGGCAACTACTGACCTGTCAGTCTCACCTCTGAGCCTGGGGAGATCATGGAGCAGATCCTCCCAGAAGCTGGGCTAAGGCACATGGAGGACAGGATTTGAGACAGCCAGCATGGCTTCACCAAGGGCAAGTCCTGCCTGACCAACCTCGTGGCCCTCTATGATGGAGTGACCACATCTGTGGACAAGGGAAGAGCTACTGATGTCATCTATCTGGACTTGTGTAAGGCCTTTGATACAGTCCCCCAAAACATCCTTCTCTGTAATTTGGAGAGAGATGGATTTGATGGGTGGACTGTTGGGTGGATGAGGAATTTGTTGGATGGTCACATCCAGAGGGTAATGGGTAATGGCTCAATGTCCAGATGGAGATTGGTGATGAGTGGTATCCCTCAGGGGTCCGTACTGGGACCAGTACTCTTTAGTATCTTCATCAGTGACCTAGGCAGTGAGATCAAGCGCAGCCTCAGCAGGTTTCCAGGTGACACCAAGCTGATTGGTGCAGTTAACATGCCTGAGGGATGGGATGCCATGCAAAGAGACCTCGACAAGCTTGAGGAATGGGCCCACGTGAAACTCATGAGGTTCAACAAGGCCAAGTGCAGGGTCCTGCACCTGGGTCGGGGCAACCTCCAGTATCAGTCCGGGCTGCTGAAGTGATTGATAGCAGCCCTGCCCAGAAGGACTTGGCGGTACCAGTGGATGAAAAGCTGGACATGAGCCAGCAGTGTGTGCTTGCAGCCCCGAAGGCCAACCCTGTCCTGGGCTGCATCCAAAGAAGCATGTCCAGCAGGTTAAGGGAGGTGATTCTGGTCCTCTACTCCACTCTGGTGAGACCCCACCTGGAGTCCTGCATCCAGCTCTGGAGTCCTCAACACAGGAAACTGGACATAGACCTGTTAGAGAGGGTCCAGAGGAGGGCCACAACAATGGTCAGAGGGATCAACACCTCTCTAGTGAAAAAAAGGCTGAGATTTGGGGCTGTTCAGCCTGGAGAAGAGAGGGCTCCACAGAGACCTTATTGCAGCCTTCCAGCACTTAAAGGCGACTTATAAGAAAGGTGGAGACATATTTTTAAGCAGGGGCTGTTGTGATAGGACAAGGGGTGATGGTTTTAAACTAAAAGAGGGTAGATTTAGACTAGATATAAGAAGAAAAAAGAAAAGTAAAAAAGCCCCAAACCTCTCTATTTAAATCTGTCTACAAGTTTACCTACAAACATATTTTACCTTTTAAAACAAAATTCACAGCTAATGTTCTTACCTACCCTTTTTTCCTCTTGGATATCCTTATATTCCCTATATTCATTTTCATGCTTTATCAGGATATAGTAAAAAAAAAACAGTCTTATGTGGATCTACACACTGCTTTGTGCTGCCAGAATCAATCTGTATGTGCCACAGGGTCCTTTTGAACACTTATATGCTATTAGGAATTGTTTATTTAGAGTCTTATTCAACACACATTTACATTAAAAGTGTTAAATGGTTCAATTAAATATAAAACAAAATGAAAGAACATTCTAAAACAGTCCTAAGTGATATTTCCCATAAATCAGCTACTATTGAGTCAAAAAAAAAAAAAAATTGACGGAAAAGGCCTTCAAGGTCTTTCAAAATATTTTCCTGCTGGCTAGTTACAAATTCTAAGAACAGCAAAAGGCAAAGTTTAGAAAAAATTACAGAAAAAAACCCCAAAATATTTCTTACAAACACAGCTGGGTTTGTTGCCAGACCACTGGTTGTTTTGTTGACATGTAATTGTTCTCTCTCCCACCAGTTCAAAAGCTGCTTGACATTCAAAGTTAAGCGTGTCGCCATGCAGAAAACTGCTGCCAGTCCTTTTTCCGTATGATGGAATTCCAGGGTCTCCACAACCTCCTTTCTCAATTTCTGAATATGTAAAATTCAAACACAATAATAAAAAAAATATATTTTCAAGCAATTTATATGTCAGTATGAGAAGTACGTCCAAACTATTTGACATTATGCTTTAAACTAATATTTACACCTGAAAGTGAACTAGAGGTAAATGCTGTAAAACTGCCTCTAAGATGATTTAAGATCTAAAGTCTTTTCACAAGCTAATAGCTTCCATACCTGCATTGCTGAAGATAACAATACGTACGTTTAACTGCATGGCTGTGCTGAATTGCAGCGTATTTGAAGGCAAAATTATAAAGCCATAGATAGTCTCCATTCTAACCATGGAGACATACTATATGTAGGTCCTATTCCTGGTAATGAAGAACTAGCAATAAAGAATCTATCTTAACTCTCACATCTGCAAGTCCATTTATAGGGCTATTTGCAATATGATTAGAAGTATATATTTTACTGATACTGTCAACAAATTTCATTTTAAGCACTAAAATATATTAAAAACCAAACTGAGGAATTATTTCTTAATCTCACACTTCAATTTACAGGCACATTTTTGCCAGCTACATTCAGCTACACTGAAAAGAGATTAACAATTTGGGTTATACTTTCTAGATATTCTCCAGGAGATCTGATATTTAAATTATTTAATTTGTAGATATTGAATGTACATATACAAAATAAGAATATTATAAAAACCCAAGTCTTATATAAACTTATGAATAATAAGAATATCAGGAAAGGAAATGTAAATATTAATTGCCTGTGATAGAAATGTGATAGAAATAGTAATCTTACAAATTACTATACAGTTGGCTGTCCATCAAAATGAAGGCTCTATTTCTTTGCCATTATATTTAAAGCAATTTTTTTATTAATTTCCATTTGAGCATCAAAAATAACAACAAAGCACTTCTGGTTCTATAAGCTGTGTTGCTACATCTAGCAAAATGATGTAAACCTCATTTGAATTAAATTAGTGACAAAATTCTTGTTATTTAAATGTTTCATAGTTCAATCCAAAGCACGAAATCTGAAACATTCAGGATAACAAGAAAATACAACTCACTAAATTGTATTAAATATTAGTATAATTTCACAACATTAAAAATGTCTGCTGTCAAATATTGTTAAATCTACTAATGTTAAATCCTGGCAGAAGTGTATATCTTGACACATTAACTCCAACAGAAATTTTTAGATGCAGGATGGCATTATTATGATATGTCAAGTAAATCCATTATGTTCACACCCTTAAAGCAGTTGTGAACAGATTGTTGACAAATATGTTCAAAAAGGTATGCCACAATATTTCACAAAACAACAGGTTATTCATCAGGATAAAAAGAGTTATATATTTTTCTCTTGGTAATCTTAAAACCAAACTTTGAAGAGCAAATTAAGAGTAACTATTCCATCTATGAGTTCAAAGCAGAGAAAATTGTTTTATTTAAATAATTTGTCTTACTAGAAAGCCAGAATGTATCAAATGAATGAAAACATCTTCCAAAAAGTCCAGTACACAAATACAATAAAACACCAGCAGAGAAATATAATAAATAATATTTATAAGTAAGGACTCAAAATTATATGTATTTACAAGTGTTTTAATGTAGTTTTACCTGCCTGTTCCTACTGAGACATTGATTCTTACTGTCACAGTGTAGCACTGGAAACTTGTGTGTTCCCAGCTATCCACATTTCCACATCCTACAATGAAATGTGGGGAGCTACAGAAAATCATAACCCACATTTTAATCACACTTTAAGTTCATCTCTTCCACTGATAACAGACCTATATCTTATCCAGCATGTGAGAATGATCATAAACACTCTTTTCCAAAAACCTGTTGTGTTTTGAAGATCAGGGCAATACTGTTTCAGGCAGGAGTGTCAAGAGGCAAACTGTCTGCAAGTTTTTGCAAAGGCACTGCTGAAGATTTATCCCTTAAAAGAAAGCAACAGGTGTTTCTTTTCATGGTCTACAGAGGAAGTATCAAAATATCTTTAATTAATGAATTTACTGAAGTAGAGGACAGATCATTATGCTTTGTAAATCTCAGGAGACACACCAAGCCCTAGAAGAGGGTGATGGATCACTGAACCAAAACTTTTAACAAAAATTAGTGTGAATTAAGCTTTCTGGCAGGTTGAAAATTCCTTTTTTTTTTTGGTAGAAAACTAGTATACCATGTCAGTATGTCTTTAGTCAGAACCATGCTCTTACTGAGGAAGGCAAGAATGCAAGATAAACTTTAGGGACTAAGTGAATACTTTGCACTTCTTAATATATCACTCCTCATTCAAGAATTCCCAGTTTTTCTTGGGGTGGAGATATAATTTTGTTTTTTAAAAATCTGATTTGCAAGCACGAACAAGCAGTTAAAACATAAAAACTATTTCAGGTCAAACATTTTTTAAAATACTTCTACTCTTAGGAAAAATAAGGATTTATTAAAATCTGTCTCATAAAGATATTTTAATGATGAATTTTAGGTTCTCTCTTAAAATGTTATAGAAGAAATTTTTAAATCAAATTATTTTACATTGTAAAGCCAAATAACTCATAAAAATGTCACATTCAAAGGTATTAACTTTATTTCTAGCTCAGCTTTCAGGGTTTGTACTTGTTTGTTCAACATAAAAGCAATTCAGCAAATGTCACAAATTTATGACGCAAAAACACTTCTGAGGATGTCTTATTTGCATTTTGACAATAAAAAGCGTGAAGTTCCATCCAGCTCTAGAAATCTACATCTTCACAAACCTTGAAATGAAGACTATCTGTCCTTAACAGAAAATGTACTCTAGTCAAAAACAAGTCATTCAGGTTGACAGAAAGCTCCCTCTTAATACCATTGGATAGTATTCACTTCTGTTTTCACAGAATC
>NW_010555368.1:0-28469 GCF_000687285.1 Phaethon lepturus | reverse complement strand
TAACGCCGTTCACCACAACTCTCTGGGCCTGTCTTTGACTGCTTAGCAATGACTCAAAGAATCAACACATTATCAACAGTTTCTCATCCCAAATCCAAAACACAGCCTCACACTAGCTTCTATGAAGAAAATAATTAACTCTATCCCAGCTGAAACCTACACTCAGTGGGACTGAAGATTTCTAACTTGGTGATTGTGCCAAAAATGGCCTCTAAAATGTGCTTGAAAATGTTTATGTAACAAAACAACTTTCCATTATTATTTCCATCCTATACCTATGAAATTTACTGTGAAAATCAGATGATAGGTAATTCCAGGATCTTTCCCTGGATTTCCAACCTGAACTACACCTTTTAAAGGAAGGTCATGGGTGCATATTACAAAGAAAATCAGTTAATGAGTTGGGTAGGAGCAGTTTACTTAGTCACCAAGTCACTAATAAGTCACAGAAAGTGTAGCACTTGATTTAAGCTACACCTTAATTTCTTGAGTATGGAGTCTCACACTTTAAAACACATTGAGTTGTAATTTAAGACAAATGGCTGCCTTTTTTCAGATATATTAAATGATTATATGTATGTTACCTTATACATACAGTTTATATGTATTTTACTTAGAAAGTGCCTATATACTCTGGTGATAAGCAATTTCCAAAACCACAAAATCTTTGCTTAGATACCAGTAGAGTTAGTAAGTACACAAAAATTACTATCTAATGAGAAATTCCTACTTTTTTAATAATTGTAATTCCCCATCAAAATAAAAGTCAATTTTCCAAGGCATTTACTGGAGTAAAAAGGGATAATGTTTTGTTTTAGAAACACTCAGGTAACCTTTCAAAACATTTTGCTCAGATGACATTAGACCACTGCAATATACTTTTAAATATTAAGTGTAATGAATATATATAACATACAAGATACAACAACTGAAATTAAAATATTTTATTTTGACTTCCAATGATATAGAATATCTTCTCAGAAATTTCAAAGAAACTGAAACATTCCTGCCAAAGATTTTTATGTGATCAGAATATTATTTGTAATTCAACCATGGTGATTTTAAAATTTTTAATCAACTTGATCTTTTTATTTCTCTTTATTTTTTTCCTATTAATTGCTAAAATTAGCCAATCATGTACTGATCCTCATAATACACTGGTGAAGGAGTTTTAGTGTGCACACTAGGGCATTCAAAGGTATTCAAGCAAGTGGAAAGTGTTGTTCAACATCACTTGGTTTATCTCCCCCCAGAATAAGTACAATCCTTACAACTATCCGGAAGGAGGTTTGTAGTAGAGAGGGTAATGTTTTAATCTAATTTACAAGGTGCTAGTGGTATCTATCTGGAATATTATACACGGTTCCCATCACGTTCAGTAAACATGAGTTCAGACTGATTACTAATATGATCAAGGATTTGGAAAACCTTTTGTGTTGGAGAAGACTTCAGCCTAGTAAAATGGAAGTGGAAAGAAGATCTATTTTAGCTAAAGAATAAATTTCACCAGCATGAAAGTTTATACATTGTCAATTAATAACTTTTGGTCATAAATTATAAGATGGTTCTTAACATTTGAATGTGAACATCTGTATTGTAAACGTGAGTCATGAGAACATAGGTGAGTGTGAACGTATTTTTAACTTGTAACTTCCTGAATTTGCGATGAAATTGTGTGATATAGTTGCTTACAATAGCAGGGTTTAGAACTAAATGTTCCATGGGCTGCTGGGAAGTGCTTCAATAAGGACTCTGAGTCTTTTTAAAGTAAGCTCTACCCCTCGTCTGGCCTGCATGTTTTCTTTACAGGAAAACTAGGACAGAAGGGTGGGAAAGAGCTGCAGTGTGGCTGCAACCATTAACTTAAAAGCACTCCCAGATCCAGTAATACACAGATAGCCATTAAATGCTCTTCCAATTCCATATGCTATGTTCTCATGTTGCTAAAGGATGGCTTTTCCAAGCATGCCAACTGAGGACTATTATAAAGGAACACTTTTTAGCAGCAGTGTGGTGAGTTGAAAGAGCAGTCTGCTGTGTTGTTAACACCTCTGTTGTTAAAAGGTAAGGTTATATTTCTAATTGTGACTTTAATGGTGTCCTGGTTTCAGCCAGGATAGAGCTGGTTTTCTTCACAGAAGCTGGTGTGAGACTGTGTTTTGGATTTGGGATGAGAAAATGTTGATAATGTGCTGATATTTTGGGTTGTTGCTGAGCAGTCAAGGACAGTCCAGCTTCTCGTGCTGGCCTGCCAGCGAGCAGGCTGGGGGTGCACGGGGAGCTGGGAGGGGACACAGCCGGGACAGCTGACCCAGACTGGCCAAAGGGATATTCCCTACCATACGACGTCATGCCCAGTACATAAACTGGAGTTGGCCGGGGGGCGGAAATCGCTGCTCGGGGACGGGCTGTCGATCACGGGGTGGTGAGCAATTGCTGTATTGGGCATCACTTGTTCTGGTACATTCCTTTGTTGGTATTATCATAGTTGTTTCCTTCTCTCTTTCTGTCCTAATAAACTGTGTTTATCTCAACCCACGAGTTTTTTTTTTTCCCAATTCTCTTCCCCGTCCCACTGCGGGAGGGGGAGTGAGCGAGCGGCTGCGTGGTGCTTAGTTGCCGGCTGGGGCTAAACCACGACAAATGGCCACTTCTTACTTCTGCTCCCTGTGTGCTCTCCACTCATATCTGCTACTTTAATGACTACAGAAAATTTTTACCATGACCATTAGCACAATAGAACAAATGTGGTGGTGGACACACTACTACTAAATTCTTTCTTGATTCATGTACCACCAGCAAATTTGTTATTTGTTTTCTTATTACTGAGTCCATATCATTCAGCCAGAAAACATGATTTCCAATTCCATCTTGCATGTATTTTATCTCAGGAAACCTATTGAGCTGGCCAACATGCCAATTGCCACAATAGGAGGTAAGAAAGCAGGAAGTGTCTCAATGTCACAGATCTTTACTTTTTTATTATTATTGTTTTGCCTGATAAGGAGTTGCGAATAGGGAAAATGGAAAGTAACACCCTTTTTTTTTTTACTCTTTAAAAGAGAATGAAAAATTAAGGGGCATTTCTTGTGGTTTTTTTTTCATTATTGTAGTTATTGTTTTTTAGATTATTTGCTTTCATTGAGTTATCCTTTGCCTCTCAATGTGCTCATGCTGAATTCAGATTCATACACTGTACAGATGGAAAGAACCATTATGATTATCTATTCCAACCACCTGTGTAACAGGCCGTAAAATCTGAACCAATAATTCATGCATCAAGTTCATATCTCCTGCTTGAGGGACAATATATCTTTTAGAAAGACATCCAGTTTTGATTTAAAGTCTTGATTCTCTCTGACTAATGTTTACACCTTTCTAAGCCATCCAGCAGGCCTGCAAATTTTTTAGGGAAATGGTATCTTGAGGTTCTCCCTCCATTGACTTTCATGTTAGAATCAATCATTTAAAATTGACTTTTACAGAATTTTTTCCAGTACTCAAAAAAAAAAAAAAATCATATTTTCTCCTCTCCATACGCATGACTTCGACAAAGATTCAATGAAGGACAAGATTTGGAAAATAAGTTCACTTGCAGGAACTTCACATTAGCAAAAAAAAGTTAAGGAGTCAGTGGTGATATCTGCACAAAACAGAATAGATATAACATTTTAAATAATCAACTCCCATTGGACTTTCTGAAAACAAAAAATAAAAAGCCTTTACCTTACAGTTCCAGCTACTACAGAAACAAAGTCTGGCTGAAAAATTACAAGGGAAAGCTGGTCAGAAACCCCACCTTGATCTTTGTCCCGTTTCCATTGACTGCTGAATTGCATGAAGTAGATAAACATTTCCATCAGTCACACTAAATCTTCCTAGAAGATTGTACTTCGACACTTTTTGCGGCTAATCAAAGGATATGTCTGCAAACTTTGTGAAAGTGACTTTTTTTAATGTTCATTAAAAAGCATGGCAGAGGCTTATGGGTAGATTTCTGTTCTTCAGAGATAAAATAATTTAAATTAAATAAAAACAAACATAGAAACAAAAACTAAAATAAGCTAAATCAAGTTGAGAAAAATTCAGTTTGCTTTATGATGAACCTTATTTTGGAAAGCATATTTCTTTTCAGATCACAAGAAGAACAAAGCTTACTTTCATTCAGAATAAAATAAAAGCTGTTACATTCAAGAGTCCTACTAAAGCTCTTTTGAAGAAAGAATCATTTATGTGTCTACCTACAAATCTGATGAGATATTATATACCCATTTTCTTTACCTATCTAGGAAAAGGGGACATTAAGAGAGTGATTAATGATAGAAAATGTCGCTAAAACAAACTTTGAGAGGTTATGCAGCCCATTCCTCAGTCCAAAGCAGGATCAGTTACCAGTATGTCACTCCTGATTGATACTTCCTCAGTGTGATCTTAAATGCTTCCAAAGACAGGGTGTTTACAAGATCCTTAGGAAATCTGTCCTAATGCTTTACCGTCCTTAGAGTTACAAATTGTTTTCTGTACATCTGAACTACAGTTCAGCCCCTACAATTGCCTCTCCAGTTGTGCTACCTCTAACTTCCTGGCCACGTTGCTGGCTACAGCATTTCAACTAAGGCTTAAGCAGTGCTGAGTAAGCAGAAGGATTACCGGATGTGTTTTGCAAAGGATGTTCTGCTTGTACATAACAGCCTGATATTTGCTTTCTTTGTAACAACATGACACAGTTGACTCATTCTCAGTTAGCAATCCGCTATAATTCCCAGATCATCCCCATTTGGCCAGTTGTTTCCATCTTATATTTATGCAGCTGATGGTTTGTACATAAGTGGAGTACTTTTCACTTGCCCTTTGATCTTGCTATACTGGATCAAACTCAAATCATCAGCTGTAGTATTCAGTGTTCCTTAGTGATAGCTACTTGAAAAAATATTGTTGGACGTGTATTAATTTTCTGTGGGAAATTATTTTCTGACCAGTTCTGCATAGCATCGTATCTGTAGCATCTTACTCCTTTTCTTCCACTGAGCCTAGCTTCTAAAGCAGTGAGTTCAATAGATTTTCTATATAATGAGTGGTGTACATCTTTTTAATTCACATTATTAGGCCACGAAAATGCTGAAGAAGGTGTTTTTTTCTTTTTTTCTTTACTGATACATATCTACAACATACTTTGCTGGTTAACAGAAGGACATGAACGGACCTGGAGGATCTGACAATCATACCACTGTTCAAATCATAAGATGAGATACACTTGCAGAACTAGGATCCTTGTCAGGAGGCGTGTGGTGATATTTTGAGTCACAGTTAATTTCTTTCTGCTTCCAAATTATTGATATTCATGAACATAGATGATGAGTAAAAGACTACAAATGTCACTGTCACATACATTTGGGGTCATTGCAATAGAATTGTGTGCAGCACAATCCAAGGGGTTTATTTGTACACCATATTGATTATTTTACTGGGCTGGGGCTGCACCAAGATATACACATGGCATAAGGAAAAAATAAATGATTACAGTGCATACATGACCAATTGATGTTTTAGCACAGCCAGCTAGTTCTCAACATAGCTTTGATGTCAATATGTGTTTTACATAGAATTTTGCAAGAATTCAATGACTGATAAGCAGGACTCTAAAAAAAAAAAGTTGCCTAGTAAATTTGAACTACTTTGTTTCCCAGAATCTATATAATTTTCTACTTTATATATTTTATGTTAATTTTAATATTGTATATCAATTTATATACCTAGTTCTAGCATTACAATAAGCATGATAAAATAAAATCTTTGGAAGACTATAGGTGATCCAACCAAATCCTGGGAGCTTTTATTTAATAATAATAATTAAAAAAAACCCATTTTTACTTTCTACCAAAAATGTCAAGGTGCATCAGTAAACAGTACAAAATCAAATATTTGTGATGTGAAGAAAATATGACTGTGAAGCAGGAGGATTAAGTGTTCTGTCAAGGATGGTGCTGCAGTTCTGAATTATTTACAAAACATGGAATTCAAAATAGTAAAATTCAGAGTTTCATAGTCACAGTTTGTAAACTGTACATCTGAGAAATACACTTTTTGATGCTTCCCAACTTTCGGGCCAAAGTTAAACACAAGTCATTTCTCCAGTCATGAATACTTCTATTGATTTTGGACTCTGAGAAAAAGAAAACTCAGCTGAGGTCACAAAGTTTTCAGTGTGGCAGCCACAGTGCAAGTGATTAAAACCCTGTCTCTCACCTTAAGTGTTCCAATTCAGTCTTGTGAAGTTTAACACCTCACCTCAAGTCTCAGCCAAGTCTCAAGGGACTTTGAATTGACATCGCAAACACACCTCCAAGTTTAACAAAGAAGCCGAAAAAGACAAACAAGGAAAAGAAATACTTAGATGCCAGGAGAAGCTATTCCACAGAGATTCAATCCAAAGGAAAGCTGGAAGAAAACACTGCAAAAGCACATTTTTTTCCCTTTCAAAGACTGTAACTCGTCCCTGCTCCTACCATAGGAGGACTCAAGAGTGTCCAGGTAAAACACTCTTGTCTTTTACCTTAATGAACTCTGAATTGACAAGTATTTTATGACAAATTTAGTGTTCTAGCAGTAGCTTCAAAACTGTATGAGATTTGGAGCCCCATTTAAAGCCGTATCTGGTCTGTCTTGCCTCTGTGACAAGTTCTCTCAGTTCTCATCTGGGTCACTAAATGGAGATCCCATGATAGTGAAAACTGACTTCCCATGCATCTTGCTTTGCATGTGTGCTTTGCCTGTCAGAAGAGCCACATAACAAACTCAGTTTTATATACTCTCAAGAAATGCAGCCCCAAACTGGCTGCCAAAAACAAAGCAGGAACAGTGCAGACATGAGAACATAGCAAGATAAGGAAACAAATCGAAAACATAGATGACCACAAATAAAAAAAACAAAGTGGGGTTGTCAAGCTTCCTTTTTTAACCAGAAAGGTGAATTCCCCTCTTTTTCCCACATGCTAGTCAAAATCAAGTACATGAAAAATGTCATAGAGTTTGAGGTCAGAAAGGATGATCTCACCATTTGATTCATCCTCCCCGCAGGGTCTTATATCTGTTCCAGTATTCTTAAATTGAGCTCAGTGACCTTGATTGAGATTAGGGTTCCTTTTCAGCACTCCAGAACAATTGATACAGGTGTGCATTTTAGATAAATGTGGAAGAAAGTGAAACACTCCAGGAACAGATCTGACCAATTCTGTGCAGAGGGATGAAGAATTCTTTCAGATCCCAGCACATGTCTTGCTGAAGGTAGTGCTGTGTGTGATTTCACTACAATTTTTCTTTATTCAAATTAATATGTGTTAGGGTTCTGTTGAGGAGAGTGCTTTTTGTTCCCCATAGCCTTCCAAAAAAGGAAGTCAACTACAGTTTTCATAAAACCACAGATTTCAGAGACAGAAGAGACCACCAAACACTGTGCAAAGTTAAAGTTCAACAGAGCTGGCAACGTGTGCTTGCAGCCCAGAAGGCCACCTGTCTCCTGGGCTCCATCCAAAGAAGCATGGCCAACAGGTTGGGGGAGGTGATTCTGCCCCTCTACTCTGCTCTGGTGAGACCCCACCTGGAGTCCTGCATCCAGCCCTGGAGCCCTCAGCACAGGAAAGACATGGAGTGGGTCCAGAGGAGGGTCACCAAAATGATCCGAGGGATGGAGCAAATCTCCTATGAGGACAGGCTGAGAGAGTTAGGATTGTTCAGCCTGGAGAAGAGGAGGCTCTGAGGACATCTTCTTGCAGAATTTCAATACTTAAAAGGTGCTTATAAGGAAGATGGGGACAGACTTTTTAGCAGGGCCTGTTGCAAAAGGACAAGGCATAATGGTTTTAAATTAAAAGAGGGCAGATTTCAACTAGATGGGAGGAAGAAATTTTTTACAGTGAGGGTGGTGAAACCCTGGCTCAGGTTTCCCAGAGAGGTGGTAGATGCCCCATCCCTGGAAACATTCAAGGTCAGGTTGGACACGGCTCTGTGCAACCTGATCTAGTTGAAGATATCCCTGCTCATCGCAGGGGTTTGTCCTGGTTTCAGCCAGGATAGAGTTAATTTTCTTCATTGAAGCTAGTGTGAGGCTACGTTTTGGATTTGGGATGAGAAATGTTGATAACATGCTGATATTTTGAGTTGTTACTAAGTAGTCAAGGACAGTCCAGCTTCTCATGCTGGCCTGCTAGCAAGAAGGCTGGAGGTGCACAGAAGGCCGGGAGGGGACACAGCCAGGACAGCTGACCCAGGCTGGCCAAAGAGATATTCCATACTATATGACATCGTGGTCAGTATACAAAGCTGGGACGAAGAAGAAGGAGGGGGTGGAGGGATGTTTGGAGTGATGGCGTCTGTCTTCCCAAGAAACCATTATGCGTGATGGAGCCCTGCTTCCCTGGAGATGGCTGAACATCTGCCTGTCCATGGGGAGTAGTGAATGAATTCCTTGTTTTGTTTTATTTGCATGCACAGCTTTTTCTTTCTTTATTAAACTGTCCTTATCTCAAACCATTTTTTTTCTCACTTTTACTGTTCCGATTCTCTCCCCCGTCCCACCATGAAGGGTGAACAAATGGCTGCGTGGTGCTTCATTGCTGGGTGGGGTTAAACCATGGCAGGTTGGACTAGATGACCTTTAAAGGTCCCTTCAACCCAAACTATTCTATGATTCTATGATTCTAAACTAGAAGTGGTTCTCAGTGGAGAATTTGAGCTCATGGAATTTTTTTTTGTTTGTTTTAATTTGAAATAAATACATAATTGATTCTAAAATATGTGAATGTCACAAATCGGTGGAGTGGTAAATCATGTTAATCATAAAGCAGCTATACAGAACTATTGCAAGAAGTTGTTAAGCTGGGCCCACTAAATATGTACATATGTCTAAGAATACTTCATTTTCAATAATGATCTTGACATGGTAAATGTGTTTATTTAAGAAATAGGAATGCATTCCCACTAAAGAGGGAAGGTTGTTACTTTGAAAACGACTAAGGAATTTTAATACAAAAGCAACTGAGATGAGGTCTCAAAAGCAGAAAGACTAATATGATCTTTGGGTGTATAAATTGTAGGAGTATTTCTTCTGTGAGAAGGATTAAGACAACAGTGTGTCTCCTTTAGTGTTATTTAGCATGTATAATCTTAAAGATAATGAGTAAAATTTTGCTGAGGTTCTTCTTGAAAGAACTATTCAAAGCCTTGAAAAAGCCTATAACAATTATTGCTGAAGAACAGAAAAAAGTATTTACCTTGAAAAGAGTTTAATCTGTTCAGTTTATCAGAACGAATATGGAGAGGTGGTTTGATTGCAGTGTTTATATTGTGGTTTTTAATAAAACCACTGTATTAAAATATCAAAAGAGTGAACAATATTTTTGCTGTGTCATCAATCTGAAACTGCACAACCATTTGGAAGATAAGCTTTTAGTCAAATACAAATTATGAGAATAAACAGTTTAGGAAAAACTTCAATTCGTGATATACAGCGTGTTAAATAAGAAATTATTGTGAACCCTCTACATTTAAATTCTATGTACATATCCATGAGAGAGAAATTAGCTAAGAAGAAAGTGGAAAACTTCTAATTAGTGCAACAAATAAACATTCACTTATAGCCATTTTAACTCTTGTGGTGATGGAAGAGAGATGAAAGCAGGAAAGAAAAGCCTTTTTTGCTATTAATCAAGATGGAATACATTTTCACTTGAAGGCTATCAGATTCTTTCTCTTGTTGCATTTTAATTATGAAAAGAAGGAGAATTGATTTTATTTGCATTTGCCTGAAGTATTTAATAGGTATTAAAATAAAGCGCTTCATATTTTCGGCTGCTTTGGCAAGATTTTACAGCATTTCAGCCTAGATAAAGTGAGTGGTTTACTGTGGAACATTTAGAAAACCTTATGCAATCCTTAATAAACAATGTGTTTCTTTAACTAGCATCTAAATGATGTGCAAATCGTATTAAAAAGGACATTTGTCATCTACACATGTGACCCATGCACAAAATTAAAGAAAAAATAAATAAATTTGTCATCACAAAGTCTTTTATTTGCTGCTTCATCTCTACATAGTACATGAGGAAAGGAGAACAGAATCACTTAAACCCCAATGAATTCTGAAACTAACAAACAGATTATAAGCCAAATCTAGTCAAGTGTCAATACTTGCTAAAGATGAGTTTAAAAGGAATAGTAAAGTTACTAGGCTCAAAGATAACCAATAAAAAGAAGATTAACTGAAAGTGGTAGATGAATGGCAGTCTTCAGCTTTCAGGCAAAATAAATACAGACACAGACTTCAAATTTCAAAAGATTATGTTTGCAACATTTTGGTATATTTTATACTGAGATTTACTCTGACTTACATCTCATTGCAATTCTTCCTAAATCTTTGACCATCATAATACTGACAGCTACATAGGAAATTGTATACAACAGTTTCCTTATTTCATACGAACAGATGTATTATATTTTTATTCTAGTTGTGTAAAGCCCAGAGGAAAAATGTTACGGTTGTTCCACAGTACCTCATATACCAAAATAAAATCATAGAATCATAGAATGATTTGGCTTGGAAGGGACCTTTGAAGGTCATCTAGTCCAACCCCCCTGCCATAAGCAGGGACATCTTCAACTAGATCAGGTTGTTCGGAGCCTAGTCCAACTTGACCTTGAATGTTTCCAGGGATAAATACATAAATAAAACCAGCCTTGCCCACTTCTCTTGAAAAAAGTGGAAAGGAATTTCAAAACAAAGCATCTGAGATGTACTTATCTTAGATGAAATGCAGATATAAGTATAATCCTTCAGTAATCTTGTTACAAGCTTCATAAATATTGTGACTAGGGGCCAGTCAGTATGAAAAATAGACTGTGTTCTGAGATTTTTGTATCTACTCAAAGTATCTGGAATTCCCAAGCGACTGTTGGTTTCAGCCCCCTATCTAAAGAAGGATATGGCATCTCTTAGTGACCTCAGTATGAACTCTGCTCCAGAAATGTTTGATTTCCTTTCATGTTTTTCTGTTGTCATTATAATGGTGATATTACAGTGTTGTGTAATTCTAAAGGACGACATTATTGTTACAGCTAGTGTCATCAAATATTAACAGTGGCTCATTTACAGTTAGATATTTAATACTGTCCAAATATTCCAAGTGTTTTTCTGTACTTTTCTGGATTTTGGGTCTAAAATAAATTTTTTATGTTGTGAGGACTTCACAACACAATCATAAGATGGATTTTTCTATCCTTAGTCATATCAGTATAGTGCTAAGCATGCCATTTTGTCTGTACATTTAATTCAGGTAATACTACAGTGTTTGTAAAGAAACATCTCTTCTTTAACTCTGACACTACAAAGAAAAGCTTGCACATCTAACAGTCTTGCAAAGAAAGAAAGAAAATATCTCTCAAACCCCACGGGTTTCCATAACAATCCTGCTATAGCAGCGCTCAGGAGAACTGCAGGTGCAACCTGATAGCTTCAATGAAATAATAAACTTTAAATCTCCACCAGAAATATGTGGGAATTATTGGGATCATAGGACCTGATATCTTCGTCACTGTCATCATCATCACATGCATTTGTATAAATGTTTTCAGGACAATGAACCTTTGAACACTTTAAAAATGTTAGAAATTTTTGTTATGTATCATGTGTGGAGTGGGGCATATATTATACAGTAGTAAATAACAGTGGGATGATTAAAGTCAGTAAACTTTCTAAATGATGTGAAAAATTGGGGTAAAAAACCCAGCTAAAATATGAGGTGTTTGTTTGCTTGGGATTTGGTGGGGTTGGAAGGCGGAATAGTGACTTTCCTGTTAGTTCTGCTGCGACTGTCATGAAAATGAATTTGTATGTTTGTTTAAATGTTTGCCAAGGGCATGGAGAGTGACAAACGGGATTCTCTTAGTTATGTTAACATTACAAATGACAGTAGTTGTTAATGTAAGCCCCAAATTAATTGCACTGAAGCCTGAAAATCAAAACTCATTGCAAGTGTAAGTGAAGACAGTATTTTATGCCCCAATACATGATGGTTCATTCTTGAAAGTTACCCGTAGATTTGGTTTCATTTTATTTCAATTCATTTTTTTCCTTTGCTTTACATTAGTTATTCTGCAGTAGCAAAAGTGTAGGAAGGTGGTAGATAGACTTGTGTGTAACAGATTTTCCCTGATATTGCATCTTACGGTGGTATGTTGACCTGAAACTCCATAACAATAATTCTGCTGAATGTTAAAGAAATTACTTTCAAAGTTATAATGCTTCTAGGCACTTAGCTCAAGGCCTGTGCTTCCTTCTTCTGTCTCTCAAAGGGGCCCTCAGCTCTTAAGAGCTACAGCTGGTCCCTCTCTGCATGATATGTATATGTCATACCAGGGTACCATAGGAACATAATACAGCTGAGCCATGCAGTTCATAACGCTTACCAAATGCTTCCATAGTTTTTAGGTGCACACTGTGCAATCTTTTTGCTTCATGTCTTCTAGACTGTTTTCCTTAGGGTTAGCTATGATATTCCAATGCCTCAGTAGTTTCCAAAAGCTGGAATTATTTATGGTATTTTAAACACTCTCTCAAAAATACTTTGTTCATTTCTTCAAATACAGAACCTATCTTCTTACCTACTCTACACAATTTCACTCTAAACTGGAGATGAATAATGAATTTAAGGTTTTATATTTTCCGTTAAGGATTTAAAATGTAGCTTCATGCCACTGGGATATGGACATTCCCACTATTCAGGTAGTATTCAGTATTTTTTGCTTTTGACAATAGTTTTGACTTTATGTTCCAGAAAAATCTTTTAAATATTATGTCTCCCTTAAACCTCATATACTTGTCTTGAGATAAGTGAATGTAGAGTTTTACAGAGGAATGTAAGTAACAATTGCTACTTACAGCTAACCTCCTTAATTCCCCAGGATACCTTCTTAATTCCCTAAGATATTTTTCAGAATGATTTTCAATGGGCACGAGAAGAGGACATGATGGTAAGTATGGTTATGTTAGCAAAGATTACCAAGAAGACTGTAATTCTTTTATGGCTTCACTGTCAGTTAATAATATGGTGTGCTGATAAAATATATTTACTACAACATCCAAGACGGTATTTCATAAATACGGAAGTTTGAAGCTTACAGGGAAATATGAATTTACTGGTTATGCAATCTACCACTGTGACAGTTCTGGAAAGAATAGTCTTTTATAGCTGCAGAATAAGTACAGAACAAGCAGTGCCTCTGCACCCTTCTTGCCAATGAAGTCTTGACCTCAGGTGGCTACTTCTTGAAATGAGAAAGAATCTCTGCTCTTTCAGCATTTTTTTCTTTTGCCGAGACTGCTGTTGAAATGCCAGTTACTTTCTAAAGTATGATGTGTCTTAAGAAATGTATAATTTTAAAATACACCTGAAACTCTTAGGCCAAAACCGTCCAATGTACAAAGCCAGTGAAGGAAAAGAAGGAAAGGAATCGCTCCAGGTATGAACACAGTTCATTACCTTTTCAGTAGATTTTAGCTCTTTAACCTTGGTAAAAACATGGACACACACCATACAATCTTTTCTGTTTCTAAATAATGTACACTTTATGTTTTCCATGATAGCATCTTCAAAGTCAAACTCACTTGAAAGGGTAATAAATCAAAAAATACAGCTATAGGTAGACATCCTACAACCACCCAGGAAAACTTTGTCATGCAAGTCCAAACAAGTCAAATGAGATTTATCTCACACTCAGACAGGTGACTGCAGATTTGTTCTTCAAGCAAAGAAAAGCAACAAATTCCTTGGCTTCCTGCATGCTATTTATTTTCTCAAGTTTCAATATAGGATTTATTTACATGTTGTATGTTATATATTTACTTATTAACTTTGGCTTGTGCATTTTGATGAGTTAAACTTTTTTGTGAACAAAAAGGATAGAAGTCCAGGTTTTTCTGTTCAGTGGAACTAGTATTAATTTAGGACCTGCTCAGTAAAATAAACAATTAATTTTATGCTCTTACTTTATTCTGTCTGGTTTGTAAGTTAGAACAGCTTTAAGACTGCTTTGGTTTATTTTTAGCAAGCAAAACTTAGTCGGTATTAGGAACTCACGGCTTTTTACATCAGAAGCATTAGAGGCATTCACTGCTGATTTTTCTGGGATAGAGTTAATTTTCTTCATAGCAGCTTGTATGGTGTTATGTTTTGGATTTGTGATGAGAATAGTGTTGATAACACGCTGATGTTTTAGCTATTACTGGGCAGTGCTTATGCAGCATCAAGGCTTTTTTTGTTTCTCACCCTGCCCCAATAGTGAGTAGGCTGGGGGTGTACCAGAAGCTGAGAGGGGACACAGATGGGACAACTGACCCCAACTGACCAAAGGGATACTCCATACTGTCAGATGTCATGCCCAGCATATAAAGCTGAGAGAGGAAGGAGGAAAGGGTGTTACAACATTTGTTTTCCCAAATAAGCATTAAGTGTGATGGAGCCCTGCTTTCCTGGAAATGGATGAACATCTGCCTGCCGATTAGAAGGGGTGAATGTATTCTTCATTTTGCTCTGCTTGCATGTACAACCTTTCCTTTGCCTATTAAACTGTATTTACCTCAACCTACAAATTTTCTCACTTCGTCCTTTCAATTCTCTTCCCCTTCCCACTGTGCAGGGAGGAAGCAAACATCTGTGTGGGGCTGAGCTGCTTATTTGGGTTAATCTACAAGAGCTGCAAATGCTCAGGCCCATTTTAAACCCAGCAAGATTTTAAACCTAGTAGAATAAAAACAGGTACTCCGGACATAGTTATCATGGTAAGCACAGAACTCTGTCCTAAATAGGTTTTTGTACTTTGGTGACAGCAATGGCTAAGATTGGTTCAAATTAAATACATAAAGTGGAAGATCATTGTTAATGAAAAAGCAAATGTAATATGTACTAGAGACCTTACAGAAAGCAAATCCTCTGTAGCCCACAGGCACACTTCCCTGTTCCATAGGCTCATGGATGCTTGTGCAAAGAGCAAGTAAAAAATGGCTGCTCATTTTCTGACATCAAATTGACCTTATCCCACCTTATAGGGATGAAATGAGGTAATACAACATCCTGAATAGAAAATTTAGACTCACAGAACAGAATCATGGAACAGCTCAGTTTGAAAGGGACCTCAGAAGATCATCTGGTCCAACCTTTCATGGGAAAGGGAGCCTAGATGACATTATCTAACATCCTGTCCAATTGTACCTTGAAAACCTCCAGTGATGAGGACTCTATGATGTCCCTGGGGAGGTTGTTCCAGTGAATGATTGCTTTAATTGTAAAGCTTTCTTTGTTATGTTGAGATGAAACCTCTCCCAGTGCAATTTATACCCATTATCCCTTGTCTTCTCCATGTGACTCCTTGTGAAGAGAGAGCTCCTGTCCTCTCTGTAGACATCCTTTAAGTACTGGAATACTGTGATGATGTCCCCCCCAAAGCCTTCACTTCTCCAGGGAGAAAAGACCTAGATCCATCAGTCTTTCTTCATAGGGCAGGTTCTCCTGCACTTTGATCATTTTTGTGGTCCTCCTTTGGACCCTCTCTGCTCTCCACACCCATCTTGAATTGAACTAGACACAGTGTTCCAGGTAGGTCCTGACAAATGCTGAGCAGGAGTAGAGTGGGATGCTCATGTCTCTATCTCTGCTAGTAATACCCCTGTGGATGCAGCCCAGGATCCAATTTGCCTTTGTTGCCTCAGCGGCATAATGCTGACTCGTGTTCAGCTTGTCCACGAGGACCTCCAAATTACTTTCAGCAAGGCTCCTCCTCAGCCACACAGTTCCTAACCTGTACTGGGCTCTTTGGTTATTCCATCCCAGGTGCAGGACTTTGCACTTTTTCTTAAACTCCATACTGTTCTTGCTAAGTCACTCTTTCAGCCTGCCCAGATCTCTGTAACACAGTTCTCCCTTCCAAAGTGTTCATCTCACCACTCAGTTTGGTGTCAGCAAACTGGTGAGGGTGCTTTCAATTCCATTATCCAGACCATTTATAAAGATGTTTAACAACATGGGGCCTGGTGTTGAACACTGGGAGACCTCACTTGTGACAGGCTGCTAACCTTAGTAAAAAACATTGATCACCACCCTTTGAGTGTAACCTGTTAGCCAATTTCCTACCCATCTTAGACTACCCATCCAAACCATATCTTGCCACTTTGTCCAGGAGAAGGCTGTGGGTAACAGTGTTCAATGCTTTGCTGAAGTTCAGGTAAGTAACATCCACTGCTCTCCCCATGTTGTCAGAAAGTGTTACTTTGCTGTAGAAGGTGACAAGGTTAGTAGGTTGGAGCAGGTTGCCTGTAGTAAATCTCTGCTGGCTTTTCCCAATCACCTGCTCACTTTGGCTTGCAATAGCTTCTAGGAGGACTTATTCCATTACTTCCCCAGGGACTGAAGTAAAACTAATCTGCCTGTAGTTCCCTGGGTCCTCTCCTGGGCCCTTCTTGTAGATGGGTATGACATTTTCTCTCTCCCAGTCACCAGGGATAGCCCCTGATCTCCAGGATTTTTAGAATATTATGAGAGTTGCCTTGCAACCATGTCAGCCACTTCTTTTAACACCTTGGAGTGGATTCCATCCAGGCCCACAGATTTATGTTGGCTCAGTGTTGCAAGAGGCCACAGACCAACACTTCCTCCCCTACTGGTTGGTCAACACATGCATTGTTGTAGCTACTTGATCCTGTAATCTGGGGTCCAGCTATGCCAGCAAAACCACAGGCATAGAAGACGTTGAGAACATCTACCTTGTTAGTATTATCAGTAACTAGTTTCCCTGCCCTGTTTAGTAATGGGCCGAAGTCTTCCCCATGTTTCTGCTTACTGCTCATATAACTGAAGAACTTTTTCTTGTTGTTCTTGACATCTCTGGCCAATTTCAGTTCGAACTGAGCCTCAGCCTTCCTGACTGTATCTCTGCATGCCATAGCAGGTTTCTTATAGTCCTTGATGACTATTTGGCTGCCTTTGCATAGCCAGCATGCTTTTTTTTTTTGCTTTTAATCACACTCAAAAGCTCATTATTAAGCCAGGATGATCTCTTGTTCTGCCTTCTTCTTTCTCTTTCTTTCTTGTGCTTGCAGGAGGCTGTTCTTAAATAACTCCTAGCACTCACAAGCTCCTTTGACCTCCAGGGATGCTTCCCATGGAATCCCTGGGCTCTGAGCACATTGAAGTGGGCTCTTCTAAAATCCAGGGTTTTTGTCCCACTGCTGGTCTTCGGTGTGGATCAGCAGGGTCTTAAACTCCACAGTATTATAGCCACTATATCCAAGTCTACCATTGGTAGTTATGTTGCCAAGTAAGTCTTCTGAGTTTGTGAACAGCAAATCTAGCAATGTGCTGTTCCTAGTCGACATGTCGGCATCTGTAACCAGAAGCATTCCAGGAACTTGATGGAAAACTTGTGTACTGCTGTGTTGTTTTCCCAATAAATGTCTGGGTAATTGAAGTCATCAATGAGGATCAGGTTTTGTTGGCCTGAAACTTCCTTGAGCAGTCGTAAAAAGATTTTGTTTACCTCATTATCTTGATTGAGAAGTTAGTAACAAATACTTAACATAAGATACTCCTTGGTGACAATCCCTCTAATCTTGATCTACAGGCATTTGACAAGAACTTTCATGGTCTCCATAGCTCACCTCCATACACTCAGATTTCTTTTTTACATAAAGAACAAATCCACCTCCTTTTCTTTCCTTCTTATCTTTCCAAAAGAGTTTGTAGCCATCCATTGCAGTCCTCCGGTCATGTGAGCTTTCACACCAAGTTTCTGTTATTCCTATGACATAATTCTCAAACTGGGCACAGACTTCCACTTCCTCCTGTTTGTTGCCTCAGACTACATGTGCTGGTATACATGCACGTGAGGTGGCTGGACTTTCTTGCCTTTGGAAAGGTTGGGGAGCATTCCTCAGTATTCTGATAGGTGTGCTTATCCACTATGTTTCTTATGAATATTCAGGTGTCATAGCTTTGGACACTACCCTGTGAGTTCGATGGATTAAAGCACGATTCACTAAGTCAGACAATCTGCTAGCAAAGATTCTCCTGTCTCTTCTAGATAAGTTGATCCCTTCTCCCCAGTAGGTGGTATTCCTCAAAGAACATGCTGTGATCGCAGAAACCAAAGCCCTGGTGATGACACCAACCATGAAGTCAAGGTACTGATATGCATGATGTGTCCACTTCTGCTTGCGCCCCTATCTCTGACTGGCAAGACAGAGGAGAAGTTTACTTGGGCACCTATCCCATTCACTTGTGCCCCCAGGACTCTGAAGAATGATCTTAATCTTGTCCAGGTTTTGCTTTACCGTGTCACTGATGCCCACGTGGAAAAGAAGTAGGGATTAGTAATCTGTGCTTTCAATCAGTTGTGGCAGTCTCTCTGTGACATTCTGGATTTTGGCTCCTGGTAAGCAGCTGGCTTGCCTTGACTGTACAGGCTGGCAGATGGATGGGTGCCTCAGTGCCTCTCAGCAGAGAGTCTTCCACTACTAGCACTGGCCGCTTCCTTTTGCAGCTTTTAGTATATGCTGTTGGTGCAGCTTCTCCCAGTAAACCTTGCTTACTGTTTTTGTCCACTGCCAAGGCTCCATATCTGTTGCCTGTTGGTACATATGAGGAAGGGGAGTGAAGCGTTGTCTTGTTCCCATGCCAGAGAACATGGCACCTCCATTGCCAAGGTGCTGTCTGTTTGCTGTTGAAGCTACTTGTCTGCTAGTCCTTGGAGGTCACTGCCATGGGGCCTTGGTATTTCTTCTTGCGAATACTTGAATAATACTCTCTTGTTCACTCTCCTTAATACAGTGTAGCCTGCTAACTTCCTCCTGCAGCTCCTCCACCCTCTGCCTGAGTGACTCCACCAGCGCACACCTTGTGCAGATGGAGCTTCCACTCTCCTCCAAGCATGAGGCAGAGGTGAAGTCTTTGCAGCCCTCCACCTGAACAGCAGCTTCCACAATAGAAAGCTCTGTCTGGGTGACCATCTCCACTAGTCTCAGGCTAGCCTGGCTAGGTAGGTGATTCCTGTCTACTGCAGAGCACAGCACTCACCTGGTCTCTACCACCATGCTTCCAACAACCTCAAAGCACTGTCTAATAAGCCCTTCTGATTCCCTGGAGACCTCAAACTGCTGGATAAGTTTGTACAACCAGCAGCTACCTGGAGTGACCATCAGGGCTGCAGCCTAAGCCTGCAGGTAAGCAGAGCCTGCAGCAGCCTGACAACTGACGGAGTGCCACCACCCTTCCCATGTCCCCTTCCAATGTTCTGTTGTACAAACTGCTGACACTGTTCTGAACTGCTGCTGCTCCCTCCTTGTACACTGGCCGTACACCGTTTGTGCTGCTCGCTTGGGGCTGGTTATATGTGGCTTCCCACAGTTTGAAACGGCCACGGGGACAGCCAGCACCTCTTTGTGAGACATGACTGGTCCCTCCACATACAGAGCCCAAGGGTGCTGGTGGCCCAAACATCCTCTCAGCCAGCCATGGGGGACCTCACAAGCTTCACACTCCTCTCTACATGTGGCTACTGCTGCTACTGCTAGTGACAGCTTCCCGTGATTTGTCCTTCTCTTTCTGCATCTTCTGAGTGTAAAAGCCAACAACAGTAGAAGTTGCACTCCAGATAACAGGTTAAGCTGCTGTCTATCACCTCTGCAGAGCCATCTTTGCAGAAAATACCAGCAAAAAAAGTAGTGGAACTGAATTTTCATTTCAGTGCCATGTTAAGATCTGTAACAATTACCCTTTTAATATATTTTTTTTCTCTTGAATCCTAGCCAAAGGCAACCATGCTGTTCTGTAGGTATGTGGAATGAAGGATTATGTGACACCATCTTTTCCAGAATAATTGCAGCCAATATACAACTGATAAAACTGACCTGATGAGAGAAATTTTTTTTTTCAGCTTCTGTCTCTTAAAGCTTTATGGGAATTATTAAACATTTTTATTATCAAGTTGGCAAGCATTATTCGTTGATAATTCATAATCTCTCACTTGCTTTTCATGTTTTTATGATTCAGTTTTAGGATCTTCATGCATCTGTTAGCTTTGTCTTCATTTCATAACTTCTGATACATTTTAATAGCTGTGCCTCTAGGTACTGATCATTATGTGTGTTTTTTCTCTCCTAAGTAGGAGTTTAAAAACATCTATGTTCATATGATTTCATTATCTTGAAAGTAACTCAGTTTAATAACTTTCTGAAGTAGTTTACACATACCTACCTACACAAAATAGTTTGTTCTGAACCTAAAACCAGACACAACTGTTATTAATGAGATCCTCAATAGTTATACCTGGATAGGAAAAGTCAGCATCAGTTTTATCTCTCTTATGCTATGTATCTAAATTTCCAATATTTGCTTTTGACTACTTAATAGTTAATAATTAATACTCGTACATCCAAACTCCAGTGCTTATCATTGGTGTCCTGGTTTCAGCCAGGATAGAGCTGGTTTTCTTCACAGAAGCTAGAGTGAGGCTGTGTTTTGGATTTGGGATGAGAAAATGTAGTTAACATGCTGATGTTTTGTGTTGTTGCTGACTAGTCAAGGACAGTCCAGCTTCTCATGCTGGCCTGCCAGCGAGCAGGCTGGGGGTGCATGGGGAGCTGGGAGGGGACACAGCCGGGACAGCTGACCCAGGCTGGCCAAAGGGATATTCCCTACCATACGACATCATGCCCAGTACATAAACTGGAGTTGGCCGGGGGGTGGAAATCGCTGCTCGGGGACGGGCTGTCGATCGCTGGGTGGTGAGCAATTGCTGCACTGGGCATCACTTTTCCTGGTACATTCCTTTGTTGTATTATTATTGTTGTTATCATAGTTGTTTCCTTCTCTCTTGCTGTCCTATTAAACTGTTTTTATCTCAACCTACGATTTTTTTTCCCAATTCTCTCCCCCGTCGCACTCGGGGCGGGGGGCGGGGGGTGAGCGAGCGGCTGCGTGGTGCTTAGTTGCTGGCTGGGGCTAAACCATGACAATTGGATACCTAAAGCTACACTAAACATTAAGCTGTGGGTAATCAACTATGAAAACAAAACCCTTTTGTTAATGGACTTCAGCTACATCTTACTCTTATTTTGTCATTTCATTTGTCAAAATTCTGTCTGTGTGTGGGAAACCTGTTTTGGATAAAATGTTCTCCTACAGGTTTTTTTTGCTTTCTCATAAGTGCTTATTTTTTGCCTTTGTGTCAAATCCTGGTCCCTTTGATTTGGTGGGAGTAGAGCTAATGATGACATCAATGGGACCTAGATTTGACATCTTCTACATTTATATTGTGTCTGATCAGTTCTGTTCAAAAGAACCATGCTCTGAATCAAATGAGAGGCCTGGCCAATTTTATCTGAACAAAACTGTGGCTTGTAAAACCTTGTCAGAAAGAAGGCACTCCCCAGAAACATATGAGTCTGTTAGAAATCCTCACCAGACTTTTCCATCTGGAGCATGCACAGGCCACATTAAAGCTCAATCATGTGATACCTTGTATGCTGAACACTACTAATTTCAGTGAAATCAAAAGGACCATCAACAGGAGTATTTATTAGTCTCACTAGGACAGAGAAGTCCCTCCTGCTATGGCTTATGCAGCCAAAGTAAGCCTTGGTTTTCCATCTAAGGTGTTGATTGGTGTCAAGGTCTCCCTCAAGCCTCCTTTTCTCCAGGCTAAACAACCCCAGTTTCCTCAGCCACTGCTCATAGGATTTGTGCTTTAAACCCTTCACCAGCTTCTCTGGACATGCTCCAGCACATCAATGTCTTTCTTGTAGTGAGGGGCCCAAAACCGAACACAGGATTCAAGGTGCAGCCTCACCAGTGCCGAGTACAGGGACACGATCACTTCCCTACTCCTGCTGGTCACATTATTTCTGATACAGGCCAGGACGCTGTTGGCCTTCTTGGCCACCTGGGCACACCGCCAGTTCATATTCAGCTTGCTGTTGTTGACCAACACACCCAGGTCCTTTTCTGCCAGGCAGCTTTCCAGCCACTCTTCCCCAGGCCTGTAACGTTGCATGGGGTTGTTGTGACACAAGTGCAGGACACAGCGCTTGGTGTTATTGAACCTCATACAGTTGATCTCGGTCCATCGATCCAGCCTGCCCAGATCCCTCTGCAGAGACTTTCTGCCCTTGAGCAAATCAATGCTCCCACCTAACTTGGTGTCATCTGCAGACTTACTGAGGGTGCACTTGATCCCCTCGTCCAGATCATTGATAAAGATGTTAAAGAGTACTCATCCCATTACAGAACATCCTGCTCAGATCTAATATAACCTGATAGAACAAGATTCCGAATTTTAGTTTTGTGGAAGTCAATGGCAATAATCCCATTGACATCAATACAACCATGATTAGGCAGATACAAGATCTTGTGTCTGTTATGTTATCATATAATCCCATTGACATCAATACAACCATGATTAGGCAGATACAAGATCTTGTGTCCGTTATGTCATCATGATGACACATAATTTTAATATCATTCTCTGAACGTTACTGTACAGTGAATAGTACATAATTACCCAGAAGAACTGATATCAGAACTAAGAAGCCATACTTATCTACTTTTGTGAGTATTTGGAAAAATTTTTGTCATGAACGTCTGTGTATCTACAAAAAAAACAAAGAATTCAGAGAGTTCATAACATCATTCTCTGCAGACTAGTAATACACTAATTAATTATGCAGTATGTATAATTACAAAGCAGTACTATTTAACAGAAAAAACAGTCACATAGGCTGTTACTATACTGATATTTCAAGGTTGCCTTGGGTTGGGGGAAAATAAACTGTTGCAAAGGAAGAATGGATGCCATTTCATTTAATTTTACGCATCATTAAGTTATATAAATCTAACCTGGTAATCAGAGGGCCCTTATATGTAGTCAGTGGAGGGATACCGGCATCTGCCAGGGCGATTTTAGGTATTTGCTTTAGAAGGGAATTCAGGCACCTATTTGTCTTCCAAAAAAGGTAAATGATATGACTAACATAGACATAATTACTTTTTAGATGTCTGAAGGTATGTGAGATGAATCCCATTCTATTAAGTTAATTAAAATGCCTTACAAAATACGAGGTTGTCAGATTATTGTTTTCATACACATTTCCTCATCATCCTGTCTTCTAAGGGCTTGTCTTCACTCCTGAGAAGAAGACAAGCAAACAAACAAAAAGTTGTGTTTATCATAGCCTTGGGAAAACTAGCATGAGTAAGATGAGAATACCCTTAACACAATGTGTTCTACTTTTACTCTGAAGTAAATTTGTCCAAATCAGTTTCAGCTAGAGTAAGAGGCAGACCTTAATGTTCTTACACATCTCTCAACTTCCCATCCTTTCTGCATCAGAGAGGACTGACAGCTTCTTTATGCTTGTGAGACTTTTTATTATTGCCCATTTCATTTTGATATTCACTACCCCCTGCAGTAAGACAATTTCCTTTTGATTATACCTTTCAAAATGTCTGTATGAATATGGGATTGAAACAGATTTCCTAGGCAATTCACCCATATATCCCCTGTGAATATTTACCAGATTTCAGGAAAATGCCTTTGCTGGGAATGATCGGTTTATAGCAGTACAGAGAGCTATTGCACTGGCATGTTAACTGTGGGGCCAGTCTCAGTCTCTGTCCTTTGGCCTTTAGCTAACCTTACTGTATTCATGCCGATGCATTACTGCTCTGCTAGTCAAACTGGTTTCATTTAATGATTTAATTTTATAAATTGATAGGTGCTGAGGCCTGAGGTGACAATTATGATCTAATGTGACTGCATAGCATAGGATGAGAATCCAAAGCGAAGCTCAGTGATTTTGCATGGGCAGCCCCCTCCCCTTTTCCTCCCCAAAAGTCATTTGACTTCACAGTGCCCAGAGATTGTTGTCTGTGATTTCATAATACAGTGAGAAGTTGTGAAGTTCTGCCATGTGCATTTCAGAAAATTCACAATTTAGTGATGTATGTTCTGCTGAGCTATATAAAACAACTTCTCCCCTGGTATTCTGATAGGAACATTTATTTCAATATATCACAAACACTAAACTAACAATATTGCTTTGATTTAGTACTTGGTTTTCCTAAGTTCTAATATGTAATTTTATTTATGACAACTGAAATTATGAGGCTCCATCTGCTTAAACAAACATCCCTACTACCTAAGTTACTAACAATAATCCTTGAAGGGACCTAGTACCAATTGTGTCTTTACTTACTGATTATCTTATACTAAATCATAATATGTTATAAAAAATGAAGTCTATGTAGAGAATTTATATTCTTTTAACCAAAGGTGTTGTCCTCTTACTGCAGCTTAGAAATAAGTATGACAAATGCCACAGTTTTTACACCAAATCTTGGTCAACTATAGCAAATTCTGAGTGTCTCATTTTAGTGGAAATCCTCTACGTTTACACTGGTAAAAAATAGAAAACAGAGTTTGACTATGCATTTCTCTCCCTATTTTAATAATTTCCTTATTGAAAGCAATACTGGGTTTATGTACTTGTCCATCTACTTTATGATTCTCCTTAATTAATGTTATAGAACATTTATAATTATTTATAGTTGTTCTTTTTATTTTTTTTCCATTAAAAATAAGCTTAATGTTAAATCAAGGAAAGGAGAAACAAAGAATCACAAATTCCTGCAAAAATAACATACAGAGAAAAACTCCAAAAACATCACAATGCCATTTGCCACCAGCACTAATTAAAGCTATCAAAACAGTTCAATATCACATTTATAAGAAAAAACACCAATAAAAGTGTATATTGCCAGTGTCATAATTCTGCCACCTTATGGAACCATTATGAGAAAAGTACTTGAGTCACCAGACAGTTCTGTCATAGTAGGAAAAAAGACAGTTTTCTCTATGTCCCATAACTTGCTATGACACTTATGTCATTATGGACTTCTTAATCAAATATGTATTGGAAGATCATTCAAGTCTACCTGTCATTTTAAACCAAAATTTTTAACCTTGGGATGCAGGTGACAACAGTATTGTCTTTCTTCCAATCAAAGTGATTAATTAGTAAAAAAAGTAATTTACAAAATGTCCCAGATGTTAAATTGCAAATGGTTGATCACTTTTGTATGGCAAGAAGTTAAATTGTCTTTATTTTTTAACAGTGCCCAGGATTTAAAACAAAACAAAACAAAAGATAATGAATTGGTCTATATCTATCACATAAAGCAGCAGCCAAATGAAAAAATTTCTATTGTCCAAACCCTTATATAAAAATAAAATGTTTTATTTTAATTTTCAACTGGTAAATTCAAATATAGACCATTTGCATGGTATTAAGATAAAGTAATATATCAGCAGAATTCTTTATTTCTTATGAAATATTAGTATATACATTTCTGATGTCTCTCTGGGGCCAGTGTCTTGCCCTCCTTCAACTAGAGAACACCTATGCAGTATTAAGAGAAAATATTGTGGTTTGTTTTATTTATGACTCATTCTTTTCCTGACAT
Organism: Phaethon lepturus; assembly: GCF_000687285.1. Taxonomy (NCBI): domain Eukaryota; kingdom Metazoa; phylum Chordata; class Aves; order Phaethontiformes; family Phaethontidae; genus Phaethon; species Phaethon lepturus. The sequence continues at coordinate 2,910 of NW_010555368.1, read as the reverse complement.
ATTTCAGATGGGTTCAGACACACATAAATGAAGACTGCAAGAAAACAATGTAGGCAATGTTGAAAAAATAGTGTTACAGTAAATGATTAAAAAATGAAAACTCGTCCTTGAAAAACAAAAAGAAAAAAGAGAAAATTAAAGAACAAGGAGATTAAACAGGGGAGCTTAGTATTCTACAACAACAGATGGAAGCTTTTGAGTATAACGTGAAGGAAATAAGGTAGTAAACCAATAATACCTTTAATATGTATCTGCATTTACTTATCATGCTACATGAAGCCAGCTTTATTGCTGATGACCTGTGGATAAACATCTATGTTCTTAGAACCAATATTACCTTTAGCATTTATAGAAGGGTTGAATTATTTGTAAAACTAGAGGGATTAGGGATTGCTGGGCATCTGCTTGTTTGGTCTTGAGAGTTTTTTTATGATAAACTTTTATTTGTTGATATTATTTTTAACTTTCTTTAGCTTTTTTACAATATAACAGAGGTGGTTTAATTCTTTTGTCTCTAGAAGAGCTAAGCATAGTAAGACAGAGAATAGAGCTAATAACAGTTTTGCAGCCTGTTCTCTATTTGTGAAGCAGAATCCAAATGTTTCTGAGATAAAGGTTGAAGAGTAATATTTATGTGTGCTTATGTGTGAGTATGTGTGCTTGTGTGAGAGAAAGAGGAAATTACAAGATAAATCATTACATGACACATTAATATTATCTGAGGTAGTCTGGTTTATGTGTATGTGTCCATGTAACTGGATTATTGACATTGTTTTGAACATACAGAAGACAGCAGCAGAAAAATCTTTCTTGCTTTCTTCACAGTGCTGTGTTTCTACTGATCAATTTCAAATGCAAAATTGAAGTCAACACAGTTTGCTTATACAAAACTTTTAATAGAATATGCCCTAGTACATGAAATCCTTCGTGGCTGAAGACTTCAAATCCTACTTCATTAACTGTACCTGTTGACCTGACAGGTCACACAGAGAAGTACATTAAGGAAAGAAAAAGCATCAAGAACAAAACCCTCTAGTTTATCTCTGTGCAATCACTCAGTATTCAGAAATCAGCTTTTCAGACCATCTAAAGAAACTTGTTGGTGGTTTAACAATCTGAGATTTAAGAAATGCTGAATGCTGACAACTTTGATTTACCTTTGTCTTCCTACTCATGAGTAGGATTTTTTTTTCTCCTGAAAACTCTCAACTCCAATCTTGATAGAGGAGACCAAAAGTATTTGTGGGGAGAGACAAGCATCACAGCTGCTGAGGGAAAAAAAATAATGTGATAGGAATTCTATGGAAAACAAGAGATCTAACTAGACACATTTAAAGGAAAGATGGTGCTAAGTGGGGGAGAGGAGCTGCTGCAAAGATATGTTGGAAATGTTTTTAGGAATGGCAGTTAATAGAGAGAAAAGCATAATGTTAACCCATTGGAATTCTTCCAAAGCTGCTTTCTCTGTGCTCACCTCCCCATAATGCCAGTATTGACAATGCTCAGGAACCTCTTGCAAATTACTTGGTTGTAGGGGCCAGGGAAAGTCTTAGAATAACATTTCTTGAGAATAACTGTTCTCACTCAGCAGGTAAGCAAAAGGGCTGCTGAAGAAACTGGCAGATGAATTTGCCAGTTGTCTTACTATAACAGTACATCAGTAAGGGGGTAAAAGACAGTGTAAAAGTTTTAAAATTCTGATGTTTCTGTTTTCTTCCTGTCCTGAAAAATGAGCACTATAGAAAGAGCAGAGATGAAGCTACAGGGGGCAGAGCTATTTAAAAAATGGCTCGCAGAAAAGTTAAATGACCAGAAGAGATGTGAATTCTGGAAAACAAAATGGATCTGGAGATTGCCACAGAATAAACTGATAGAAAGAATATGGGCTAAAGGAAAATGTAAACATTTTTTTCTTCCAAAGGGCTGAAATTCTCTTTCTTCATATCTGTAGGAGGATGGACAAGTCTATTTGTCTCATGAACATGCATATGCCCAGAAATTATTCAGAGTTAAAATGAGATATTAGAGAGATATAATATCTGTATAAAAATTATTTAGGCAACGAAGCTCATCATGTAGGATCTATTAAGATTCATAACACTGTTTTCTCCTCTTTCCTCCCCATTCCGTGACACAATCACCAATACAAACTGATCTTCATCCCTCAAACCTGTTGAGACTTCCTGGAAAAAGCTTCTAAGGGAATTCTAGTCTCAATAATATACTTTCCAGTAGGACTAAGTCTCCCCAGTGTTTTCAAATCTGACATTTAGAGCTACGTGCAAATTATTTGTGACTGAGCAAATTAGCTAATTAAATAATTGGCTTAGGGCTTCATAAAATTTGGCTGCTATGGAAATGAGGCTGTCTGCTATCTTATAAGCTTCATCTAAACATTAAAAGTTCTTCATGTCTCTACTCCAGCTGAAATTGCAGTAGTAGCAGATTTGTTTTTAAAATGGTTGTTTACAGAGTTGTTCTTGCATAGTTTCTGAATCAATATGCAGTGGGAGACTTCTGAGAAGCACTGTACTCAGGTAAGACTGCATTTCTACCCTCCTCATATCATATGTTTACACAACAGTAACTTTACACAACAATTATCATTGTAATTCAAAATCACAGGGTTTTTTGATATTTGGTGTACTATGTTGATATTTGGGCCTCTAGATAAGGGAGAATGAAAAAAGTAAGGAGTCAATTTTATTTGGAATTATACAAGATAAACATAACCCATTCTATTAATCCCAAAGTACCAAATCAAAACAAGACTGTATAAAAAAAATTAATATACATTTAGAACAAATTCAGGGTGATTTCATTTTACTTAGCCCTTCAGTCATCTACCCCCAGGTGGCTACCTTCAGGCTCACCTGGCTTTCTGACTACTACACAAACATGCTCTTATTC
>NW_010555367.1:161902-182850 GCF_000687285.1 Phaethon lepturus | reverse complement strand
TCAGTGACTGATTTGTGGTCTTTGCAATTTAGATACTCAGCCTCTCTTTCAACTCCACACGTCTATTACATTTGCTACAAATTGTATTAAGTGAGCATGTGCTCAGGGAGAGCAGAACTGCAGCCTGGAGAGCGGGGTAGTCTAGGGAGATTGTGTTTCTCTACCCAGATGTTTCAAACGAAGGCTGGCCGAGTTGAACTTGGCACTACTCAGCCTGGAATTTGCTGCTGGTGGGTTTCACTGCTGCTGCAGGAGGCTCTGAAGTCAAGCTGGCTTCGTTTACTCAATGTTATGGGGGCACAGGAGAGGTGGAGAGGTTACTCTGCTGGCTTGGGCTGTGAATTGTAGAGTATATACACATCTTAGGTTCACGGAGTGCTATTGTGCCGTAGCACTTCAGGAAAGGAGACCAAATACTTTGGAGAGCCAGTTACAGTAGAAATAACATAAAATGCCTCTATTTTGATACAGAAGGATAAGAGCAGGGAGGATTTGGGTACCTGCACAGAGACAACTTACAAACTTCACTGAGCACAAGACTGAGCCTGTCTTACACTGTTTACCCTGAATGCCACAGAAATCACATCCTATGTAATATGCTGTATTCTGCTAGTGCCTCTGCCTGAAAATTCCTGCCCCTCGTTTTCCCTTTTGCAGCACAAACATGCAGCTTGTTTGTCAGAGTAAACACCTTAGAAAGACAAAGCCATGAATCAAATCTGTACATCTAGGAAGTACAGTTCTTTTGACCGATGCTTGTGTTATTACATCATCCTATCCAGCAACAACCTAGTTGTAGATAATGTGAAGCAGATCAACTTCTATAATCTTCTCTAAGGGAAAAAAGAAAAGGAAAAGGAAAAGGAAAAGGGAAGAAGAAGAAAAGAAAAAAAAAGAAAAAAGAAGGAAAAGGAAAAAGAAAAATGGAAGAAGAAAAAGAAAAGGAAGAAGAAAAAGAAAAGCAAGAAGAAAAAGAAAAGGAAGAGGAAAGGAAAAGGAAAAGAAGAAAAAGAAAAGGAAAAAGGAAAAGAAAAAGTAGTTACTACACACAATTTATCATGAAGAATTTAGGAAGCTGTAACGTAGAAGAATAAAGTCAGCCTACATGCTGCCAACATTTACACAGTCTCAGAGGTCACTTAGGATATGTGATGGTTAAAGCACATGTGCTACCAGATATCAGCTGACCAACCTGTGGGAATGAATACTGTGAAAAATATCAGTGCGAAGGAGGGGGGAAGCAGAGGGTCATTAGTGCAACATGCTTGAAACATCAAGATGCAAAGAGCAGGACAGAGCTGCTGATGAGAACACTCAGGGGATGCAGTATGAAGATCTCTGGACTGAGCAAAGTGAAGTGGTCAGGGAAGGATAATAAAAAGACTGGAACATACACCATCTGGTATAACAGAAGGGAGGATGGGAAACATCAACAGGGAGTTATATTTGCTAGGGAAAGCCAGACGGTGAAAGCATTGATTAAGATTATTTTGTTGATTAGGTGGTACTCTTTGATTTATGTGCTGGTGAAGGAGGAGCATTTACTATGCAAAGGCTGTGCCGCCCAGGCAGCTGAAGTGGGATCAGACCTGGGGGGGCTTTAGCGGTTCCCCCGTGGAGCTGAAAGGAAGGGTCACACGGAAGCAGGGCTCACTTGTGGATTGGGGAGGTTGCACATTCCAATGTGAAGAGAAAGAGCCGTGAGGATTTGTGACAGTGACATGATTCACCTCTTCCTAAAGCAGGGAAGTGGTGTGTAGAGGGAGACCAAAGCACGGGGGGGAGGAGAGCTGCGACAAGAGAAATCATTTGGAAAATAACTGGTTGAACAGAAGATGGATATACTTATATCTCCATATATATATTTATGCATATATTTGTATACACACATATATATTCATATCCCTCCAGGAACAATTCAACCAACGATGTAAAGCTGTCGAGCTACATTGACACTAAATGGCACAAATTTCCTTTGCCCAGAGACCTGGGCTGTTCCTGGGACAGAAAGGGTTAGAAATGGTAGCAGGGATATAGATCAATAACTCAGATTAGAGTCGCTCCCAGCTTCAAAAGTCCTCAGTGACAAAGCACAGTGGGGGCAGTGCAAAGGGTATGCAATAATATAGCTAATCAGATAAATTTAGTACCCACCTCACTGAAAGGTGGCACCTTGTGCGGATAGGAAGCTAAGAAATAAGCCAAGAATTTAAGGGAGAGGGCTTGCACAGCACAGTATTATTAGTATCAATCGATCAGTGGGTAAGATGGGAACAACGTGACATCAGCAGCAATGCACAGCCAGTGAATCAGCAGAGGGAGAAGGGCCGTAGGTGAGCAGCACCAGAGAAAAACATTCAGGTTGCCTGGAATAAGTCACTGTGTGTTTTTGTAACACTGACTCAAGAGGGATGAGCCGTACAGCAGGATTTGCAAAACCCCAGTGGCACAGCACTGCTCATTTCCCTCAGTCTGAAAATGCAGAAAAAAACCCTGGAACGTATGAATGCCAGCAAACCCTGGAGAAAAGGCAAACAAGCATTTACTTGTTGTGTAAGTAAAAAGAAGAAAAAAAAAACCACAAACACAATTTTCATGCTAAGCTCAGAGGGTTTTTTTCCTCCTTCAAGACATAGGACATGCTTTATACTACACCAGAAACACCATTTAAGGAAAATCCTGTTTTCCTGCAGGTGAAGTGTCACAAAGTGAAAAATGGCAAATTCTCGCAGATTTATCCACCAAGAAACACACACACACACACATTCCTTCACAGCTCACAAATCTCATCAGCATATGTTGACCAACGTCCAGTTTCTCTAAATAAGCTGCATGCAGGTTAAGTCAGACACAGGTAGGTTAAACAGAGTGCAAGAGGGAGGCAGATCCACTAATGCAGCAGCGTGGACAGGTATAAATTCACCTCCCGTTCCCTTTGAACTATCTGAATGGGAACAGCCCTAAATATTACAAGTATTACATTTCACTATTCAATAAAGTTGTGCTGAATAGAATTATCACCTTGAAATTACAGGGTAAAACTCCCTATACAAAAACAGATTAAAGACAAATTAGACTGTGGGCCAGGTCACTATGATTGTTAATTAGTGATAATGGAAATACAATTAGCATAATGAGTTCCAATTACTGTATATGGAGAAATATGAGCATACTGCTTTCATAAATCTTGGTTCCAGGAAAAATAAAATGCATCTGGTTTAACAAAGCATGCCCTTCTCCTTTGCAAAAAGCTTCCTGGTAAATACCTTTTTATGAAGCTAAACCTTTCTTTTGATGGGTTGTGATTTGGAGAAAAAAAAGGGAAGCGACAGAATGGATTTACCCTGTCTGATAGCTGAACAGTTTTGTATTAACTTGGCTTCTGTTTTAAGCTTCCTAGAAAATCTTACCATCTGTTTCTTCAATCCTGGGTTAAACAACAAAAGACAAAATCATAGACCATTACATCAAATGCACTTACTGTCTTTGAAATATCCAGGGGTTTCCCCCCTTCTCTTTTTCTCCTTCTGATAAGCTGTGAAATTGGAAAGCCAATTATATTCAGATATTTACACAATTCAGAATGGCTTTTCAAAACCTCATGCAAAAACAAGTTGATGAAAGACAACAGCTTTACAAATAGCAACACCAGCATATCTGAAGGTTACTTCATTAAGAATTTTTAATTTAGTTATTTCCATAGCAGTTTGACACCTTTGTGAGAGTGGGCACAACCGGGCTGGATTTAGCATATCGCTCATTGGTAAGTTAAAAAAGTGGGGATTAAAATTATGAACTTACAGATGCTGTGGGTTGGAGTGCTAATGGAAATAAAGTCTTAGTAAAGCCCTACAGACCTGCAAGCATGACTCCACGCCTCTATTCAAACAAGCTGGTGTTAACCCTACTGTTAGATAGACAATTCTGAAGCTACTCACTGTCTCTATGTGTTAAAGTGGATTCTGGGGTAATACAGGCAAGGATTCAAGAACAGGAAAAATTCCAGCCACATACGAGGACTAGCTGTTAGCGACATTGGGTCCTCTCCCTTTGAACAGATCCTCCAGCCGTCTTATTAGAGGGGAAGCAAGCAAAAAGCTGTATAAGACCCAAAAGTCATGGACAGTCACTCTGAACCTCTAAGATATTGGGCAGCATTCAGCAAGGAAAACGATAAAAACATGATAATGGGAATGGAGAGTGGAAAGAAAGAGGGGACTGCTTAACAGCAAAGGTCTCCTTTATACCCGCTAAGCTGCAGACAGAGCAGACTGCTTATGTTTTAATTATGTCAACATGATAATTACCTGTAGGTGTAGATGAACTCTATTCTCTCACATGATACTTTGCAGGTATAGGGCAGAACCAACTCAAAACATATCCATATTAACAGTCTCACGTGAAAGCACCTCAGTATCATGTAACTTCAGTGCAGTCTCAGTCCCTGAAAGGTTAATGAAACGTATTTTGGCACAGCACACAAGGAAGAAGAAAGAGTAGGTAAGGACCTGCCCCGGACACTTACTGACACTGCCTCAGCTCTGCAGAGCATGAAGATTTGTCCCAGTGATGGGATCGCTACCTGAGGAGAACCTATTTGCTTCACAGATTGAGTATGCTCTGTACAGATAGCTCTTAAGTTTCAACTTTTCTGATTTTATCCTTCTAAAAATAAACTCCAAACACTTCAGAATGCCATGCAGCCTGGCCCTGAACTTCCTAAGGATACTGCTGGCTCATACGAATGTTGTCACCATAGCATTTCTGTGCTTTCCGGTTGCTATTTTAAAGACCTAGGAAAGTACACGGAGCAAGTGAGTTAAAAGAACAGGCTGACAGCTAAGGGAAGTGGCCTGTGGAACAAATAATGAGTGAACATGTTACTAAAGATTGTATCTTGACACATATGCACAAGAAGGCTGAATTCAGTGTGTACAGGCAATCATGATTCTCACATTACCTCACTTTGCAACCTTAGCGAAGGCCTTTAAGGGTTGTTGCGTGCTTGGTTATATTCATCTGTGAAATGAAGATATCTCAAACAAGATCATTCCGATAGGCACAGTATCTAAGCACAATAAGAGGCATTCTCAGTGATAACAAAGCTTACATGATAAGTGGATGAGTCAGACCAAGGGAGAAAGAGAGGGGGAGATGGAGGCACCAAGACAAAAAAATACCTTTCCACTGAGCACACACAGGTGCTGGCACATTAGCTGACCACAAGCCTTGCCCACTGACATGCAACACAGCTAAACAAACACAATAAAAAAAGCTTTATTTGGAGTATCTAAACGCAATCTTGCTGATTAGAGAAGACACTATTCTGCACCTTTTCCTGACAGTGTCAACCCTTTGGTGGAAGGGAAAGGTTTGGAGGGACAACTGACGCTGTGCCAGTTGGAACTGTCAGGCAGACACCAGCAGAGCCCACCCATGCCCGTGTAAACCCAATGCATCTCCACTTTATTTTGAATTTACGGCATCATCCCTCAGAGCGCAGGCAAGTATTTCCACAAATGAATGATCTCAATCAGAAAACCAGTCCTGTGGCAAGGGATACATATGGCCATCACTCCTAAGAACAGCTGTCAAGCACTAGCCCTGCCCACTTCCCACTGTGTAACGTCCGTGGTTGCTCAGTCAAGCGAATGACCTTATAAGCCCACACAGGTCCAATCTGAACGGAAAATTATTAGCAAAAACTTGTTTTCCTTAAGACTTTGCAGTCTAACAGGGAGAAATAATACACTTGGATAGCAAGAGTCTAAATTGCTTTTGTTACAGTTCTTTTGAGTATAAAATCTCTTTGCAAGGAAATAAAAAAGCTTGTTGGAAAGATGAGTGCTAGACCCCCACCCTTCTCTATCCAAAGCATGCTGTTCAATTTAGCATGTGCTTCACTGAATAAATAACACTCCCAGCCATGATGCTCTCCCTCCAATATGCTTAAGTATTGATAGATTGCATCGCTCTATACTAAGTCTGTCTGGAACTTGTGACATTTGCCCAGTGATTTGGTAAATGAACTTGGAATATTTGACCCATGCAGCTGAGATTACGCCTTATTTAGACTGAATGGACAAGATCCTTTGTTGTACCCAAAAAACCTGACAGATACAGCTAACCTTTTCAGCCAGCTCCTCCGGGTATTTAGCTATGAGGGAAGCGACACTCCATGATGATTACTGAATCTCAAATCTCTTTCGTATACACACGTATAACTATGTACTCTGCAGGAATCTGTGTTGGCAACTGAAGGACCTTCTCCCAGGCTGCTTTCTGATTTATGTAGACCTGCCACAGAGTGACTGATACAAGAGAAATAAATCTGTTTAGGACTTAAAAGACATGAAACTTGACAGACACTCAAAGTCAGTCAGATTCAGCTATTTCATGTTTTATCTTTTCCTGTGCTGTATCGCTAAACTGAGATTAGCTAACATGGTCAGGGGCAGCGGGAGGGATAAGTGGGCACAGGGTTTGGACATAGGCTCCTAGGAGGGGTCTCCTACCCTTCACCTCTGGTTCTCTGCTCTAGCAATACATTTTTCACTATGCTTTGATCTTGGCTGACATTTTTAACTTAGTAACATTCTCCAAGACAATCTCAAGCCTGTAAAATTACATTACTCAATGCAAGAAATATCTCTTAGCAACTGTCCTACTTTGGGCTTTTGAGATACATTTCTGTACCTCAACAGGCCAATCATGATGTTATTTCTCAAGTTTAAATGAAAGCAAGACATTGATGACTTGCCCCATCTTACCAGCTACCTGAATGCAGAGAGCTTGCTGGAAAAACATTTAAAATATAGTCACTAAACATTTGAGGGATCTCCTACACTGATACGGGGTGCCCAGTCAGTATCAGTGAGACAGCTGCAGAATAATTCTGGATCAAGCCTTCAGGACTTTTGGACTTTCACAGTTTTCCAGTAACCCGAACTTTCTTCTGTCTCCCACAGATATACATGCAACGCCCTCCCAAACCTATCAGGACCCAAGCAAAAAATCAGAAACCACCCATGTTCCGTGGCTCAGAGTACTAAAAGACAGCTTTTGCTTTCTTCCATTGAGAAGTCTGCATTATTCAGTCTTTTCTAGTAAAGATTATAGTTAAGGGCTATATTATATTACTACTAAATTAGTAATCTCTCTTATATGCTTAACTATTCCACAAGAAAGTTAATGTCTCCTTGATTTTTGAGCTGGCAGTGCTGAACCCTCCCAGGCCACAGGGACAAGGGCTGGGGGAGGTGAAGAGGCAGCTAGAAGAGCAGCGTGACAGCAGGCTAGAGAAGCACAATTCTCAGCTAGCGAGTGTCAAGATTTCTATCACATTATTAACCTGGGTATAGTGATCATCAGCAATATCTTCCATTTGTAATAATCCATCTGGGCCATAAATGGTCCATAATGTGCCTGAATTAGCACCATATTCAAGAGCCTACTTTCTGGGTTTAGTACATTATATGTCAACATTAATATTGCCTTCTGACTTGGTGGAGATTTTGTATTCAACAGATCTTCTTGGTACCAGGAATGATTAAAGTGCTATAGGTATTAGTTAGCATTCCCAGTAAGTTGGTTGGTGTATTAAAACATCACAGCTCAGGTCCAAGTAGACTCGTACCTCCTGTAGCTACACAGGAGATGAAGTCAAAGGAGGGAGACTTTATCGCTTTCTACAACTACCTGAAAGGGGGTTGTGGCGACGAGGGTGTTGGTCTCTTCTCCCAGGTAACCAGCGATAAGATGAGAGGAAATGGCTTCCAGTTGCGCCAGGGGAGGTTTAGATTGGATATTAGGAAAAATTTCTTCACCGAGAGGGTGGTCAAGCATTGGAACAGGCTGCCCAGGGAGGTGGTGGAGTATCTCTGGAAGTACTGAAAAAACATGTGGATGTGGCACTTCAGGACATGGCTTAGGGGGCATGGTGGTATTGGGTTAACAGTTGGACTTGATGATCTCAAAGGTCCTTTCCAACCTTAATGATCCTGTGATTCTGTGAAAAGGTATTCTTGTATTTTACTAGTTTAACTTACTTTATGCTTGTTCCCCATCAATTAGAAATCCACTGAGTAGAAGAATATCTCCCAAAATGAAACAGGGAGTACAATTAGTTCATCTTCCCATTCTTTCAAATGTTTTTTCATGTAAAACCCTTAAAAACTCTTCACATAGGCTTGTTCAGCTTTTTTTCAAGAGCAGTATAATGCTATACTGCTGCAGCACCTATGTGTCTATCTCCATGTATACTCAAAACACCCTGCTATGAAGTTCCCTTATGAATTATCTGCCAACAAAAGGACAGTAAAGAAGATATTCTTGAGTGTTCGTGGCCTTGAATGTAGCCCCACAGGTATTACAAGGATGCTGGCATGAACAAATTAGCAAATGCAATCTCTTATGAAGTCTTAAGGTACAAAAAAAAGCTTCTCTTTCTCCTATCTCTCTGTCCTTTTTTCAAGTTTTGTTTTCCCTCTTCTTTCCTCGGAAGGGGACAGAAACCCAAGGAAAAATCAGCTGCAGCAGGAAGAGTAACAACATACCTACTTTCTACCCAGTGCAAGCTCCCCTTGGGGTGAGGCCAGCACTGCTTTCCATAGGGAAATATAATTCTCTCCTCCAAGCGTCAGAATCTTACCCCATAACTCCGAGGCTTGGCTGCAGCCTCTTTTTTAAAAAATAATAGAGCATTATTTTTTACATCACAAATATTGTTTATGTCTGTGGAACAGCCTCTTTATGCTTTGTTTTTCTGATGCTGTGAATGTATATCAAGCACCATAATGAAAGAAGCTGTCCATGAGGTGCACTGCACCATAGAGAGATTATGTAAATATTTTTAATGATCTACCAAGCAAATAACAAATTTAAGAGAAATATAATTATTTTTAAATCCCACACATTGTAAATGTTTGCTTTTAATCCTTTACATAACCTTATTAAAAATTTCAAGATGGATACATTCGCTGAATCTGACAAACATCTGGTTTACGACACAGTCATGTGATGAAATTCCATCCAGAATCACATTTGCTCTTCAGTATATTTTCTCCCACTATCATTCATAACACAGAACTTCTGTGTTTTGTCTGGGATATAAGACAGTACAACGATATGTTTTTATTAGGAATAATGCACACTCCTCCCCCTTATAGAATTTAAATATGCTATTTATGGGTAGATATAGTCAAATATATTGATAGTCTCCCTTGTGGGTTCTGCTGACACTTGGGTTTAATTGTAGTGAACTTTGAATTCCTATCTTAAGGTCAGTTATTAACTATTGATGGATTCTCCTTTTCTCCATTTAATGCTAAAGTATTCATACTAACCAAGATAGATGGGAACGCTGAAGAAATTTTTCAAAGCCATCATTGTGCAAGATACCTTTACACTCTTCCTATGTGAGAAACGGAGAGCCCTTTTCTAAAGGCAGTGATCACTCATGTTCAGCTTAAAAAGCAAAACGCAACACAACACAGCGTTGCTGACCGACCCCTCACCACTTTTTTTTATCCCGGTACTGTCTTCCTAGAAACAAAAGGTCTTACATGCTGCTGTTAGGAGAAAAGAAAATAAAATTTCCTCAGGCACAACCTTGGATACCAACCTTGAAACCAAATGGGGTCAGAATGCAAAGGAGCAACCACGGCACCGCGCACCACCCAGCCGGGCTGACAAACAACTCTGCTCCTTTGGGCTTCCCAGAAGGAAAAAGAGTGCCCCTCAGAGATTTATAAACACATACATAATAAATGGGAGGCTGAAGTTTAAACTGTTATGAAGCATTCTCTACTCCGCTTCCGAAGTCCTCTGTGATTTAAAGAGCTGACATTTACTGTGTGCAGGCCTATTATTCAGAATGACTGTTTGTGTATAGACAATATTTTAAAATGGCTTGCTGTAGATGAAAAATTCTTATTAAGTCAGAAAAACAGTTTAAGTAGGTAACACTCTCCCAGTTTAGACTGCTATAAGTCTCGCTGACCCACTGCAGGAAAGGTGCGGGGGCAGGCGAGCCTGTCGACGCCATCTGCCACGTTAGCGTGCGGGGAGATTGTGGCCCAGACAACGTGAGCGTGGCACCAGCCAAAGCTGCGGTCACCTTCCTGTCGCCCGTCAAGCGATGGACACGAAGAGGTTTGGTGCTACTGTTACGCATTTAAACCTTCCTCTATCACATAAGCTTTGACAAGTGCTGGAGCTACGAAATGTTTGCCTCCCCTGAAGCCAGTGGCACAATCCACACTGACGTCCTCCGTGGTCCTTAAAAGCGTTTGGGTAACCAACACTTGGCACCAGCCAGGCAAGCAAAGCCCTGAGACTCACTAGCCTGGACATACCCTTTCTCTCACCACTTTGGTAGGTTTCCGAAGCCCAGCCTTCTCCACCCTGTTGCCTTATGCCACAGCCCTGGTGGCACTCAAGCAGGACACATTTCTGAGGTATCCTACTGCTAGAGCCTACTGCTGCGAGGACCAGAAATCTGCCAGAAGCCACCAGCCATTCCTCCAGCAAAACAAATGACTAACCAGAACTAAAGCATACACATAGGGTTTTGATTTTACATTGTAATCATGATAAAATACCTTGTCTTAGTACAGCGTACCACTGGATCTCAACATACCATTTAAAGCACATTCACACAGTTGCGCTTTTCTTCAGTCGGCTCACCACTTGCACACCATCCAGACCTGCAAGTACAATCTTTTACTTTGTATCTACATTTTGCAGGTATTTTTACAACAGAGAAATTCACACATAACTGAGGAACAACAAAACCAGTGACATCTGACTGTACCACTACTGACAAGACTGGCTACATCTCTCCAGCGTGAAAATTATGCTACACAAAAGACCCCTCTGCACATTATTTTACTGTCATTATATTTGATGATAATGCCCAGTTCAGAAACTATTTCATATGTAATATACAGATCTGGCTAAATACAGCTGGGCTCAGATTTTTCAGGCTGGTATATACTGATCTGGTAGAAAAAATCATCCTTCTTGAATATTGTGCACTAAAATACACACTTTAATCTTGATGCCTTCTGTGAGATATAAGTGTAGATTTAAATAGGGGGTTATAAAGAGGAAGACTTTGACCCTGAACTTTACGTTTGGACTTCTATGATCAGATTTTGAGAGGCAGCAAGTACTGCCATTGTCTACTCACATCAGCTGAAAGAAACAGCTATCACACTTCTGAAAAATCAGCACACGAGGGTACATAATGGACACGGTGAACATGGACCCAAATTTTGGAAGTAGAAAATCTGGTTTAGAACCAGTATTTGGCAGGAAGAGTGATACATATATGCAGCGAGCACACTAAGGTACTTGCAAGCTTTACAATTAGCAGCTCCATCACCTGTATTGCTCAGTCATCAGTCCCATCCCTTGGACGTCTTGGCCCAGCCTACCCACCGCTCCCTTGACCAACTCCCTGGCAAGGACCAGGTATTTTCACAGATCACGGACCGTTCCCAATAGGCAGCCTCAATGCAACCATCTTAATTTTGAAGGCAAAAGTGTGTAACAATATGCAAATGGGAAGCTTTGTGCCCAATAGCCTCAATGCCACAGAACGGTCCCTGATATGTTTCATTTCCTAATATACAGATATACATAAATATATATATTTTTCTGAAGAGGCTGGTATGCCTTGGATGCAAGAGCAAGACCTACGGGAAAAGCAACATTATAATAAATGGGCTTCTGGCAACCAGTTCAATCATCTCTTTTCTTGAATTTTTTGTACTGCAGAACAAAAGTCCAAATGAAAACCCCAAGCTACCATTTTATAAAGCAACCACAGAAAAATTCTTAACAATTAAAACAGGAAAAAAATTACAGCCAAACTGTGACTCCTAATATACTTTTCTGTGAATGAGTTGAAATGACTAATCATCAACAGCTGATCAAGAAGCAATTTAATCTTAGCTAAGGCCTGTGGAAAATCAGCAAAGACAAAAAGAAAAGCAGACAAATGTTACAAGATTTATCCTTCTATTCAAGAATTTCAAATTAGAAATGGAAAAATATTTGCTTTCTCCCCTTTATAAATCACACACTTTGATATGCACTATTTTTAAATACTGTCTATGAAATATTAGTACTTCAAAACAGATTTAGTAGGTTTCAGTGGTTTCCACTGAATAGATAATTTATGAGAACTTTTGGCTTGTTTAGTTTTATTAAATGTGTGGAATATAATACTATCTGTGCATCAAGAAATAGTGTATTACCCAAGCGTTGGCAGCCATTCCTGTAAAACACATAGCTCTTAATAATTTGGTTCAGGCATTTTTCCTATTTGCGAAGTCTGCATCTTACTTTTTTTTTTTTTAACCCCAGTTAAGCCAGTTTTATTTAAAGCCTAATACTGCACATGTAATTTGGACTTTCTTACTGGTCTCTTTGAAGGCGATTTTTTTGGAAAAGGAAGACGAATGCACATAATGCACAGTCCTTCAAGCAAAGATCCTCTGTAAAACCAGAAAAGTCAGTTTTCATTAAAAACCAGGATGATGAAGGATAGGAAGAAAGGCAAGAGCCTTTGCATCTGCCACGAGGTGCAAGCTGCTGCACAAAGAGAACAATTTTGTGACGGGTGGCTGTTCCCTAGTTCAGGCCATCATGTTTACTACGCATGGCTAAATTTCATAGCAGACTGTTTGCAACCTTTTTCCTGTCCCAGCTCTGGTTTATTCCAATATGTGGGCCTGCAGCATGCAACAAGGCCAAGTGACTCATTGAAGTCTTGGTGCAACTCATCTTCATGGAAGGAGAGAGTATTCTGGGAGCATTTTACGTGTTTGGCTTGTTCACTATTCAATTTAATTGTTTTTCTTTTCATCTTCCCACAGAAGTATATGAGGTATGACAGAGAAACCTTCTTTCTATGCTAAACATTTTAAAAAAACACCAAACTAATATTCTCTTAGCTTTTTCCTAGGATTGAGGGGGACATATAAGTCCAATGATGCCAATGGAAATAGTGCTTTTCATTCCAGGGAAATCAGGATCAGGCCTCAGCTTTTCACAGCGGTGAAGTGAATAGCAAAGCTCCTAATTACTTCATCAGGACTTGGATTTAGCCCTGGCAGGAAACACAGCCATAAAATCATAAATTCAGTAAGATGAAATTCCAAGTGAGTATATTTGGTCAAAGGAGGTGAGGACTGGAAATGTGCAGAGAGAAAAAAGTACAAAATGTCTACAGCTGTTAAAAAATGAGCTGGTGTCATGTTGGTAACTCTTTAAAATAATGGTCTAATCATTATTAATTCCTTCAATATTTAATGTAATAACATTAATCATGATGAACTCATTTGGTATTAATGTGAATGTCAGATGTACCTCTCCACATAACATGTACATCATTTTGGGATTAGCTCTTCGCTATATAGTTCTTTTTATATCCATCAGAAAGTGCTGAGGATGGTTGTTATGTGACTTTGACACAGCTGATCACAAGCATTACTTACATACAACTGCGTTTTGTGTTTGCACACGTGTTTGAGAGCATGTCTAAGTGCCTGGTCTTCTGGGGTAAGCACTTACAGCACCTAGAGGTGGGAGGCAGAGTGTGGAAAAGAAGCCACTGGTATAGGTTGCATGAAACCTCAAGATGTTTTTGCTCTTTGCTGCCATTTTCTACATGCCACAAGTGTTGATGACTGTTCTGAGCCAGACCTACTGTTCATCTGAGCTGACGTTGTTATACTGAAGCTGATTGACAGTAACTGAGGATCTGGACAAAGAACAAGTTGTCTGGGTCAAGACTGACCATTGCCACTGTGGCTTGGTGGTTTGTAATAATCAGATAAAGGAAGTCTGAAGGCATCATGCAGATGATGCTTCCAGAGAAGGTACTTTCTAGGCTGCCTACCTGCAGTGCCCAAGATCTACAAAAAACGTTAGATTCATACTTACTTTTCTGCAGACACAGAGTAAGATAATAATATCAAATCACAGGGATGCACCCAAAATCCATGTAATCAAGGAAATGTCATCAAACCTTCATTATTTCTAATTAACACAACTGTATTGAAATTTCTCGTGTTTTATGCCAGCGTAACTCATACAAATGCTTCATTCAAGCTTTCCCATCCACTCCCAGTAAGCATGGCCATTTGCTGTCTTTTGCTCATTTCTGAATGGCTTGGTATGCTGTTAGTTAAAATTCATTCTTTTAAAGCACAATATCCATTTAGCTTCTATCCTCTGAACTTTATTCATTCATTATTAACACTGAAAGCCAAAGTGCATGAGAGAAGTTCAGTCCTATCGGCATTTTGGATGAAAGTAATGTCTCGGTATATTAGCGGTACACAGCACTATCATACATAAAATGCTGCCCAATCCTTCAACAAAGCAGCCATATCCCAGTACCTAATAGGATCACTTACTTCAAATGTGACACTACCTTCTTTGAAATATTTGTTTAGATTTCATAAACATATGAAGGTTCTCAAACTCAAACAAAACCTCCAGCCTCCAGCCCAAGCTCTGATTCTAAAGAGCTTTCTGTTCAATAAATCAGAGCCTGAATCCAGGATTTTTTTTTCCCCTGGCTTGCCTTTTTTTTTTTTTTTGGATAAAAATAAATGTCATCTGGTTTTGACTGCAGATAATGAATCATATTAAGAATTTTAAAAGCACTATTCTCTTTTTTGAGACCTAATTTCAGACCTATTAACACTTTAATATGAAACAGAAGCCCATCATTTCATTAGAAAAAGAATAAGGCCCCTCTTGTACCATATGTTGTTTCTTCCTTTATAAAAAATCCTTTTGAAATCCTAGATTGGGCAGCATCAGAGCAGAATGTAGATCTGGCACAAAGACAACACATAGGTGAGCAGACCTCGCATCAGGGAGATTAACTATTTCAAGCAAAATTACAGGTTTCTGGCAAACCCTCCTTCACATTCCTTACAATAAAAAATGAACCAACGTAAAAAATGAATGATTGCAACACACACAAAAAAAAAACCTGGTGGGGGCGACCCAAAACATGTGAAATGCTAGCATGTCATCACCACAAACTTGCCTATGATTACACCAAGGACAAACAGCTGCTTCTTACAAGTGCTTTTTGGCACATTAGATATTTATTAAATAAGGGAAAGAAAATTACAGCTGTCCCTTTTCAATATTTACATTTAAAAAATGAGAATGCCTTTAAAACACACAGAACATGAATGCAAGAGCTGGTGTGATAGCAAAGAACCTTATTGCACATAATTAACAGACACATAATGTCTGGTTACTAGTAATTTCCTTCTAGCTGAGTAAGGAAATAATTTAATCATGTTGATCAAATGAATCCCATGAGCCCAGCGTAACATTATGCTTTTTCCCCCCTCCCTCTCTAAATCTGCATTAACTGATAAGAGTCTACTTGGTGAAATCACAGAACCCAACCTTGTTTAGGTATCCTTAATAATACCTAAAATATGGGCATGATTTTAGTAATTGGTTTAATCAAGCATTTTAGTAAAATTTTTTCTAATTCCTGGTGCTGACTGCAAAGAAAAAAAGCAGGCAGAAGGAAGAAAGAAATAAGTTAGAGTGTTCTTTATTTGGAATAGAAGCGAAATATTCTTTAAAACTGCACATTCCATGTTGCTCTCTTACGACGAGGAAGGCATTTCTATAAAGACATGCAAAAAAAAATATTAAGCCCCTTAGATACTTGAATGTTAAGCGGCTAACTGTAAATTACTATTATTCTCCTCTCCTCACCCCCCAAATATCTCCAGGTGCAACTCAGAAATATGCAGGTAGAATTTCTTTTTTTTTTTTTTTTTCTCTAAACTATCATTTTATTTGATAATACATCATTTGCCTTGTCATTCCAGGGCTTCATAGTAAAACCTTTTGTGGGATTCTGCTATTGTTCTCTTTGAACTACTTAGAAAAAGCACTGAACTACCTTCTGTGCTATCTCAGGTAGTTTCCTGTAATGAGGTGATATAATTTAACACTTACCATAATACATTTTATCCATCTATTGTTTGCTAAATAATTCCTGCAATAACACTTTTATCCTTTCCATAATTCTTTAGGGTAATGCTGGAGGAATAATATTTTTATTGCGGTGATTGATGTTGGATTCTCCAGCATGAATAGACCCCACGAACGCAGGTTATTGATAAGCATAAAAAAAGCCGTATGAAAAGAATATCAGGGATCAAAGGGTTAATACCATTTTATGAGGTTGTAAAAATCTACCTCAAGAATCTTGTGTTAGCAATATTCTTTGTGTAAGATGTATGTTATTAAAACAAGTAGCAGCATCTGAATTGAAGTGACAGTATGATGGATGACTACTGAAGTGGAATCAGAGTCGTTTGCAGCGTTTTGGGCTAGATGTGGGAATTCTGCCTCAGAGGTAGGGCGCTTGGCAGACACATTGATTCCAGGCTGACGCATGTTCATAAATATGCCCCTAGAGAGGTGTGGCCTAGCAGAATTTACAAAATTATGTTCATGAATTATTTAACATTTATTTATGGATGCTATATTTAAACAGCATTTGCAAAGGCGAATGGACCATAGCATACATAGTGATCTTTAGATAATGCAAATTCTGCACAAGACAGAGACAGTTTGCATACTTCACGGAGAGGCTAAGTCTAGCAGAACTAGGTAAGTGATATGTCAGTGTTGTGGCTTTATACATGACAGTCTGCTACAGCCCAGAGAGACTGACAATTCCAGGAAATACCTGACAAGTTGGCAGTTACGACCTCTGCAAAAGAGATCTCCTCAGACAGAGATACCACAGTGCTGATGGAGACTCCTCCTTTAATAAACAGACTCCAAACTTGCTTCTGCAACCACTGTGCGCGAGAGCCTGCTCACAGAACAGGCAGCAAACAAGCTGTCGTTGACTGCGGTATGGCCCCCCTGAGCTGGGTATCAGACCACTTGATAGCGTTGCCACAACACCAGAGGTGCAAACCTAAGCACTTGTTAAGTGCAAAAGTTAGGCTGCACAGGAGAATCTCTGCCTTTTCTGTCGTGCACGTATGGAACTCACAACCCTTGATTATGTGATCAAATTGTCTCTCAGTTAATACCACAGATTTTTCTCTGCTGGATACACACAAACTGCTCAACACACTTGGAAAGCACAAGATGAATCCATGCTGCACACAGTGAAACAAAGCTACAGAAAAAACTAAAGATGAAATGTCATTAAATAAAACAGAATCTCAACAGTATATCTCCCTCTGGAAGGGATTACCCTTGAAGGAAAGGAAATCTTTCATTTAGCACTGCACTGCTAGTTTACTGTTGACCCTCTATTTACACTCTATTATACTTCTGCATTGTGGCATTTCTTGATCTTCAAAAGATATAATTTTACTTTTAATTTTCACTGTAGGGGATATGAACAACACTGTCATGTGGAAACCCTGTTTTTTCTTTCTTTCTTTCTAACCCTAAGTGGTTGGTTTATAATGCTGGATTGCTGCAGAGAGCAAGGAGAGGTACTCATGGTGCCTCTGGAAGAGCTATGAACTGGAGATGTATCAGGCTATAAATGGTCCCCTTGTTCCAGAGAGGTATTTCTGAGGTGATGGTATGTATGAAAGACGAGTGCTGGCCCACATACAAAAGCAAGCGTCCTCTTCCCTTCACCTTTTTTCTCTCCTTGCTGCTCCAGCAAGTAGCATCCTATGCTTTCATACCCTGTCCACACAGACCAAAAAGCTCAGGGCTGACGGAAGGGAAAGCTCTTTATCGCCACAACCACTTGTGCTAATACAGCTGCATGGCTGACACAACTGCCTAGCTCCACACAGCTGTAGGCACTTTAACCTACCTCTTAGAGGATGGACCCGTGATGGGGTGATTTATTCAAAAAACTTTCTTCACTGGCATTTTCCTTAAATAAACTCCCTAGAAATAGTTTTTCACCACGAAACTTTGGAACTTAAGGCCTTAGGAAGGTCATCCTGCCCACGGGATGCTCTGAAGAGAGATCATCTTTATCCAGCCACTCAATAAAAGTTTGTGGAGCTTGCAATTCCTCAACCTCCTGGAGTCCTTAACGGTCCATACTGGCAGGATGTGCTCCCCGTTATCTAATTTATTCTTATTACTGCAGTCTAATCCCACTACTTTTTCTTCTATGTCAAGAGGACACAGAGGGCAAATTATTCCCCTTCTCTGTGCAGCATCCCATTATGTATTTGATGCTTGTGATCATGCCCTTCAGACTTTTTTTACTCTAAACAACCCTAACATGTTCAGTCTGTCCCCAAAGGCCACATTTAGCAAACCTCCAAGCAGTTTCCTTACTCCCTTTGCAGTATCTCCTATTGGGGCACATCTTTCTCCTTGTCATACCCAAAAGTGAGCACACCACCACAGCCAAAGTCTCACCAACGCTTCACAGAGGACATGAATGCCCTTCATCATCTCAATATGTACATCATCTTCCCTGCCCTCAACATGGTGGGTTTTTTCCTCAAAACAGGTTTGTGTTCAGCTACCGACCTGCTCAAGTCCTCTCAGATCCCTTCCTGTAAAACAGGCGTTTCCTGGCTTGTTTGTGTCAGAATATTCATTTCCACCTACGCTCAGAGCTTGGCATTTGGTCTCACTGAATGCACCTTATCTTCTTCAAGATGTTCTCCTATTCATCAAGGTAATTTTGAATTCTAATCCCGTCCAACAACCTGCCCGCAGACCCTCCCAGCTTGGTGTCATTTGCAAATTTAATAAGTTTAATATCCATTTCATTATTCAAATTATTAATGCAAATGTGGAAAGGGTCCTAGACAGAACTTACTCTGTACCTCCTTCCAGGTTGACAATGAGGCATTGGTTGCTAGCCAGAGTGGTTATTTTTCTAACTTGTTTGCACCCACATGAAAGTGGTTTCCCCTAAATTAGATTGCTTATGGGAATAGTTCACAATAATGTTTTTTAAGTCTGCCTCTTAAAATTCAGGATAAAGTTTGACCGAAAAATTGGATTTGCTGACCTAACAGGTATCCGGCACATCTTTTCCCAGAAGAAATGGAAGAGTAAGAGAAAAAAAAGAGTAAGAAAATCAGCATCATAGTCAGCACAATTACACCTTCTAGCTTTTGTTTCACATCCAGTCTAGATGAAGTCCACGTGCTTCAGATGTATGGTTTCAAGTTATGGCAGAGATAGGCTGCCCTTTGAAACTATGAAACTTCAAGTTTCTATGTAGAAAGAGATGCCCTTCATGCTTCTCAACATAACTAGTATCACCTTTTGCTCATTCCCAGTGGAAGCAAAGCAAAGAAACACAACT
The DNA here is from genome assembly GCF_000687285.1 of Phaethon lepturus. NCBI lineage: Eukaryota > Metazoa > Chordata > Aves > Phaethontiformes > Phaethontidae > Phaethon > Phaethon lepturus. The sequence continues at coordinate 163,526 of NW_010555367.1, read as the reverse complement.
CACAGCCACTGTTCAGGTGTCCCTCTCAAACATTGAGTCCCCTCCAAAGGCACAGTTGCAACGCCATCGCGTGCTGCCTCCACGGATGTGGGCTGCAGGGCTGCAAATGAACAGCAATAAAACCACCATGAGAAGGCTACCACACACCCTCCGCTTGGCCATAACCGAATGCTTTTCAGTGGGAGGACATGGCCTTGCCCATTTCGACTTCGAACAGGAAGATGGCTTGACTAACTGTCCATCCAAAAACCTTGCAAACCTGATACAAAATAGGGAAACAGTTCTCCCCTTAAAAGAACATTTCAGACAACCCTGTTTTCTCTGCTGCATAAGAAATGTGTTCCTCTTGAGGTTTACACCACAATGTCCTCCAATTACCTTACTTTGGGAATTGATTTATCAAATGTGAACAACTTTCCCACCAGAGACCTTGGAAAATGTACAAATTTTCACTCTGTTCCATTAAGGTTTTATTTTAATACTGTATAACTTTTCAGCTGCCAAAGGTGGTGTTAAAATAAAACCAAAGTGAAGCAAACAGTGTTCTGCATTTAACTTTCCTGTGTCAATACAAAGGACTCATCAGTTGTACTAATTGTGCACTATCAAATGGCACTTTTGGCAGCAAGCATGAACTTAAAATTTGGGGTTGGCTTTTAGGTTATCAAATTTGGGTTAAAGTGTATTAATTTATGATTTTATTATTTTAAACAAGACAAACTGCGGGCTCTGTTCCCTACATCAATTTCTTTAATTAAGTACAATATTCTCCAGTTCTCCGATGATCCTGTTCTAACAAGTAGCTCCAAATCACAACCTCCCCAAAGTTTAGAGGTGTCTCAATGTGGCCAACCCAAGCTTAGAACACTATCCAGAAGTTATTAGAGGCAATCTATTTTGGTTTTCCAGCATATTTTTCCTCTGCTGCATCCCCTTTTCATCTGGAAGCAACTCCTGTCTCTTTTCTAATTGATGAGGTGAACTGGTATGAGTGAGCTTATGATTTCTGCTCTTTGCTTGAGTGGCAGAGAATTAAATGGAAAAATTGTCTCAAAAGTTTAAATGAAGGATTTGACTTTCGCAATAGTGAAATTACTAGCACTCAGTGGATTTCTCTTAAATGTTGTATGCCAAGGAAATAAACCATGAATGATTGGGGTAGCAGGATTTTTGTTATCAGATAAATCATCACTTACTCAGGTTCTCTGACGTTCATTCCTTTGCAGGGTTTGGGTTTTTTTTTTCTTTCCATTTTCAGTTTACTGACAACAAGAAACGTCTCTGAGCTGGAATACCCAGTCCTGACTTGAAAGCAGCATTTTAAATACTACTCTCTCTCTTTAAAACCTTGGACTTTCTACAATGGTTGGAGCGCTTCCTTCGGTTTCCAAGTACTTAACCCACCAAGTGTGGTCTCTTTGATAGACTAGAAGCACTTCTCAAGGAATTAAAAGAAATTATCTTACTTTTTAAACACTGCATGCTTTAGGAGTAAATATTAAAACTTGAAACTTTGATTTTTAATTCTTTTTACAAGTTGTTGGTATGTTCCTGTTCAATTAACGTTTGCACTTTAGAAAGAAGGAGGATAATATCCAGTAAAATAAACTCAGCAGAATTACAG
>NW_010555367.1:158517-161871 GCF_000687285.1 Phaethon lepturus | reverse complement strand
CAGGAATCTGCTCAGTTTAATTACTGCAGGGGGGGAGAAAAAAAAAAGGAAATCCTCTTACATGCTGATGATGGGTGGATTTGTGACAATTTAAACTGTGAAGTGTCAGGATTTCAAGAATATCAAAATATTAATAATTAATATAAGCCCTGACATCTCAACACAAAAGGTATCGAAGTGCTTTGTAAACTATCAGACAAATCTGTATTTCCTACTAACCTCCCTTGCTCCTTGGTAGACAGCAGAGTTAAATTGTTTTACACATCCCTGGTGCAGCTTTGGCCCTACGTAACTTTTGCACTTTCCTGATGTTAAGTCTGGGCTTTTGAAAGTAAAGACACACAGCCAAATTGCTTCCTTTATTGGAAGCCCAGGGAAAATGCAATGCGTCTTGCAAAGTAAACTGGGCTTCACCTTTAGTACACCCCGATTCAGCGCTCAAATTCAGTGTTGACAACACAAGAACTTCTGCTGATGACACTGAAGGCTGATAGGCACACACATGCACTCAGTGTTCTCAGTCCTTTTTCACAGGAAATTTGTAGTAAAATGTTTGGTGCCAGCTTCATTTGTATCACAGAGCTCAATAAAAACAAAGGAAATTGGGTTACAAAGAAACTGGGTTGCGAAGATAACTGCATTTGAGGCTCTGAAGCCTCTGGGGAGAAACAGGAAGAGGAGGAAAAGCCATTCTTCTCTGTAATTTCACTTTTTTTTGCCCACCCCAGAAAGACTGGGCTGCTACATGTTGCAGCTAAGGGCTATTGGGAGATACAGCGTGCATTAGAACTACAAACTAAAGCTCATTATAAGTGACACAGGAGCACTGCAGGTAATAGAAACAACCTGGTTGAATTCCAGGGATTTTGAACTAGGTGTTACGAAAGAAACCCCAACCCCAGTGCAGTCAGTGGCAAAACACCTTTCAACGTCATAGAAACCATGAACTCACCCAATATGTGTTATTTTTTTCACTTTTACATCTCTCTGCCTGCTTCATTTATCACTTTATTTATTCTATTGGATTTATTGTCCTCTGACCCTTCGCTGTACTTGGAGTCACAGTTTCTCCCAAACAGAATCCAAACTCAATAATGGTCAAGACTGAGGTGAACTTTTGAACTCACAAGGGTCAAAGAGGTTCAAAATTAAACAGGAACAAGAAAACAGTTTGGTTCAAGTTATTATCTTCCTACATTCACCACTTGTGATTTTATTCTCCATGCAATTACACGTGCAGATTTAACCATGTGCAAAAACACTTACCAGGATGGGATTGAAGCCATAATCTGTAAACATATATGTAATTGCCATTGACATCAAGTTTGCACTGAAAGGCCTTTCAACAAGTTTGATGAAAAAAACAACCCACCAAACTTCAGTATTTGGGCCTTTGGCAACAAACCCAGGCTGCTACTGTAGAGCCACAAAATACTTCCTGTAGTAAAACAAGTATAGTTCCAGCAGAGAGAGGTGAATCTGACACTGTGGCATGTTTTTGGATTTCATCACTGTTCATGAACATTTCAGATATCATTAAAAAAACCTTATGTTTCTAGTCTTCCCATTACAGAGAAAAGAAGGCAAAAACAGAGCGCCAACATTTTCTGAAGGCATTCAATTCTGAAGCCGGGCTCTTGGCTTGTAGGACCTGGCCAACGCCTCTTCCCAGTGCTGTGGTCCGAGACAGGAGAGCTCACTGGTGCTGGATCAGGGAAGAGACCAGCGTGGGGACTGAGAAAAGCACCACTAAGGGGTGGAAATTTATCTCTTCTCACAGGCCGCTGACGGTAGACAGTTGCTCAGAGTGGCTTCTAGGGCAGAATAAAACGGGGGTTTTGTTTCGTCTGCTACATCCTGACCACCCCAGCACTGCAGACACTGTGCAATGTATTTGGGGACAGAGAAGTCACTCGTAATCAAGTATATATTATAGAAGACTGACTGCTTTAGCTTTCTCTGTCTCTCTCACCAAGAGCCTTCAGGTGGGGTTATGCTGCTCCTGCATGCCCAGAGAGGCAAATCCACCGTGCCCCGGCTCTTTCCAGCCCCTTCCAGCCCAGGAAAGAAATGGCAGACAGCGCAATTCCTCACAATGTGACAAAGAGCCTTCCCAAAATACACCCCCAAAAATCCCAACAGACAAATCCTATTGGCAGTGCTGGCAATAAGAGTTTCCAGAGGATGTGCGAGATGGAAAGAGGCAAGTCGTGCTAGCAGGGAAGGAGGGTCTGCAAAACCCCTGTGCAAAGAATTAGGCCTCTCTTGGTGGATTACGGCACCTGAGAGCAACCTGGGGGTGCATCATCCCCATGGAAGCTTCACAGTGCTGACAGCAAGCTGGAGAAGAAGGTCAGTTGTGGATACAGAGCAAGGAGGATCCACAGGGGAAAAGAAGTTCAGTGTTTGCAAAGTCTTTCTCTGCTCCAAGGACAGAAATGTTAGCCAAATACCCTGCTGCCCGGGATGAGTCCTAGCTTCTGATGAACAACTTCTGCTCAGGATTTTAGGTGCCCCGTTGGTTATTAATGCTGATTCAAGTCCAGTTAAAATTAGTATCACTCCCTCTGCTTATGAAGTTCCTAACTTGCACTGCGTGTGAAAGCCAAGCTCTACAGATTGCTGGAGAAAGGCAGGACTTTCCTTCTTCAAGATGAAACAGAGTCTCCATCCTTGAAAATCTGGTAACACTTTCTGTTAGGGATATCAGAAATACTTTCTATTATCCACCAACACCTTGGATCTTTGTTAATCTTGATTTACCATTTCTCTCATGCCTCTGACATTTACAGTGATGCTCAGTGATGAATCTGGCCCACATTCTGTGGCATCCTCATAATGAACATCAATTTTTAAGCTCACCTTGTTGGCTGACAGTGACAATAATATCACTCCAACTTTTTTCACTGACTTGATCAGTTAAAATGTACAGTATAAGTGTCCTTCTTTTGCTTAAAAACATAAAAAGGAATTTCAGTCGTCCTGCCAGTTTAAAGAAACGACACACAGGGGCACTGAAACTGTACACCTGAAGCCTCCTGTGTCCTTACCCTAAGTGCAAACTTTGCTGTCATCTATAAATCAAGCAGTTTATGAGGCTGCAATATTTACACTCTAATTAAAAAATCATAAAGCCAGACCCCTTCAGTTTGTAAAAAGAAGAACTCAGGATCTGCTACTGAAACGTGGCATTAATCAGTAACTCCTAATGACCTGCTCCACAGCCTTAGAGGTTACATGCTTATTCAGCTACACATAACAAACAAGACAATGAGAGAAAGTGGGAGAAGTGAAGGGAATACGTTACACCAAACACCAGGCTTTGCTACCACCAGGACCTATTCCTGGCCCCTC